>NW_012151585.1:51303-52218 GCF_000956105.1 Propithecus coquereli | reverse complement strand
GGGGGAGGGCGGGGAGGACGGTGGCAACAGGCTGGACACTGAGCTCAGAGAAGGAGAGATGGTGTCACAGTTGTCATTTTGCAAACGAGGCGCTGTCACGTGACCACAGTCACGCAGCCAGCAAGCGGTGGCTCAAGGACCTCAGGCTGGTGCTGGGGCCCCACCTTTCCTTGTCACATCGGGATGGGAGTAAAAGTGCTTCGTGACCCAAGAGGCACAGCATAAATGTGAGGGGGTTTAAAAATCACTGTCACTGCTGTTTTTCTTGCCGGGCCTACACTGTTCCCCCAACCTCCCCAGCCTGGAGTAGCCAGGGAGGGAGGCAGAAGACGCTGGAGAGGCCTCCCCAACAGCTGGCCACTGGCCTTGTGGCACCAACAGTTAGAGCCCCATGACCGGGGCTGCCTTATCTCCGGCTCGAGGGCAGCAGGCCACGCTCTGAGAAGCCCAGCTTCAGATGGGCAGTGGCGATTGTCCAGGTCTGCAGTGCCCCGATAAAGCCCCTTTGGCATGGGACGGGGACAGGCAAAGTCCCCTCATGCCCCGTCCTTCACCCTTCCTGCCCTGACTCTATATACTCCGTCCCCTTCCTCAGAAGGACGGGCCCCTGAGGGCCCAGGCCAGCCGAGCTCAGGGGCCCAATCCCCAATATTACCCGTCCCCATCCCAGGCAGCCCTCCTTCCCTTGGGAGCGAGCTGGTCCTGGGTCCGAACCTCAGTCTCCACACCCTAAAATGAGGTTACTCTTGTCCCCGCCCCAGGAGTCGTCGGGAAGATTGGATACGGTAACTCAACTCGCGTTTCAGGTGACAGAGGCGCCCGTGGGTAGGTGCTCCGCAAATGCTCACCTGCCTCGTTCCCCTCCCCAGCCCCTGTGCCTTAGCTGTCCCCTCGTCCAAAACCCCTCTCCTTTCC
>NW_012151585.1:36190-39986 GCF_000956105.1 Propithecus coquereli | reverse complement strand
GTGTGCAGGGACGTCTTGAGCTGCCTCCAATTCCTTCAAGGCACGTGGGGAATCCTTGTGGAAAGAGACAGGCTCTGCAGTGAGAGCTGGGTTTGAATTCTGGCTCCACCACTCACCAGCTGGGCGACCATGTCCAGGTAACTTAACCTCTCTGAGCCTCAATTTCTGCACCTGTTAAAAAATAAATAAAAGGGTGGGGGTGGGGATAATAATTGCTCCCTTCCAGAATGGATGGGAAGCACCTTCCAGAGAGCCTGCCACCTCAGCTTGGGTGGAGGGTGACAGTCCCAACAGAGGGGCTCAGGACATGGGGTTGAGACACCCTGGGGAGGCCTCGGCCAAGGAGAGTGTGGCTGGTCTGGGAAGAGTCGAGTCCCTCTGGATCCTTGGCACTCATGGTGGCTGTGACACCCCAGCTGAGAAACGGCCTCTTGTTCTCAGGGTTGACAGGAGGGTGAATGACATTCTTTCATGCCCCCTGTGACTGCAGGTGGCCGCGTCCCTGGCGAGGAGCCCTGCATGGAACGTACATCAGATGCCAGAAAAGCCATCTCCACTCGGTCCTGGAATAGAATCTCGCTTTCCTTTCTTGGGGGCGGTGAGGTGGGAATGAGAAAGGGCCGTGGCCCCACGGAGGGGAACATGGAAATGACTTGGTGTGATCCAAGAGGAAGCTTAGAAAACCAGGGACAGCTCCGGCCTGGGAGGCGACAGCCACAGTCTGGTCCCAGCTGGGCCCCCTCCCGGCCGTGTGGCCCTGGGCGAGTCACAGCCCGAGTGATCTGTCCCTTACCTACAAGGGAAGAGGTGGGACAGGAGAGCTTCGGAGGTCCTTTCCGGGCCTATGTTTCTGTCACTCTGCCGCCATCTCTTTAAAGACGCAAGGCAGAGATGCTGAGCTAACACCGACGTGGCGGCTAAAGCCAAGATAATCGGCCCCGTGGTTTTTCTCTCCCCGGTGCCCTGTATCAGCAAGGCCTTGGGCGCGTTCTGGCGTTTGCTCATTCTGATAGGTAATCAGGCGACATCTGCGGGCCCAAGCTTCCGGGAGAAGGGCTGATCCAACAGTTTCTACCCTCAGCCCTTCTCCCTTCCTGAGCGACGTGAGTGTGACGTGGACCTCCTGACCCCCAGGGGCCAGGCTGTTCCCCGCCGAGTGTTCCCTAACATGGTTTCTTTGCTCGGACCCCCACGTCCCCCTGACCTTCCACAATCAGCCGGAGTCTGGGGATGCCGTTCCCTAAAGAAATATTTAACATGTCCCCTCCCCTGCGCCTGGCACAGAAATAAAAGGTTCCGGGGCACTTTGTGTGGCAGGGAATTCCCACGCGGCATGAGGTAACTGTGCTTCCGGCCCCCGAGGGGTTCGCACCCCAAGAGAGGGGAGAGAAGGTGATTCAATACCCACCGGGCAAGTGGCGAGGCAGGGTCTGCATGGGGGGCGCACGGCTCCTGGAAGGGTGGGAGGGAAAGGGAACCTAGATGGGGGAATGACGTGAGCTAGGGTGGCGATGTGTCCGGTTGGCAGTATGGTGACAAATTCAGGCAGCACACAGCTCTGAGGGTTCGATTTCATTTCAAAGAAGCCCATTCCCCAATCTGAGTGATAGACCTGGTTTCTCGCCATCGCTCTGATCACCTGCAGTCACAGGCTCACTTGGTCGTTGTCTGAACCCCTCTCCAGAAGGAAAGTGCTGTCCCCATCTTCGTCACCACCTCTACCCAGCGCCGGGACAGAGCCCTGCACAGAGAAGGTGCTGGAAAAGCCCGTGCCTGGTGCATACAGGCGTCTGAGCAGGAGACTGACAGACTCAGAATCGCGTTTCAGGACGGCAGGTGGGTGAAGAGGTCGAACATTCTCACCTTTAAGAACCTGGGACATTTTTTTCTCCTTGCCTGCTAATCAGTGGTTTCTTGGCCTTCACCAGAGCCCCGGGCACGGGGCATCCGGGCCTGGAACGCGGACGTGTGTGGGAGGGATGCGAAACCGCGCCGGCAGCCCCGAGAAAAGAATCAGTCTTTGTCCTCATCTTCGCATGCACCTGTCGTCCCAACCTCTTGACAAACATTGTGTCATTCACCTTCCACACCTCGCCCGCTGAGGGGGGGTGGTGGGAGAACGCGGAGCCACATTCCCCGCATTCCTGCCTCCTGACAGCTCCTGGTACCACGGCCCGGCGGCAGGGCCTGGGATGTCCAGAAATTCCAGCCGACTCATCCACGGGGGAGCAAGGCCAACAGGAGGGACGGGCGGAATCTCCTGGGGCCCCATCTCTGTCTAAGTCCCCAGTTCAGAGAGGAAAGTGGAGCAGGGGGTGCTGGCCAGGATACGCACGGGCCGTTTCTGATGATGATGCTCGGGTGTCATTTGAGGCGCCAGGAAGTGGCAACAGGTGCAGCGCAGCGTCGTGGGTGGAAGTCTGGGCTCGGACCTCAGATACCTGGATTTGCGTCCCGGCTCCGTTGTCATCACCCACGTGACCTCGGTGTCCTCGTGTGTAAACGGGGGTGGGTGATGGTTCCGTGCAGCGCAGTGGCTGAGGCTGAAGCCAGAAAGTGTGAGTGCCGAGCCCAGTCCCTGGCACGTGGACGCTGGTCAGCAACGTGGCCTTGTGTTAGGACATCGCCCCTTTGATGCAATGACGCGAGACTCGCTTCCGAGTGGGCGGGCGGGTGTGTGATCATCCCTGGGACAAAGGCTGCAAAACTGTACTCGGGGAATGTCCCTGCCCTGCCTAGGGATTCGGGGCAGAATTTCCCTCTGATTTCCCTGCCGGGCTGGGGTTGGGCAGTGGCCGAGCCTCCCACGCCCCGAGGACCGTAACCGCAGTCAGGGAATGAGACCAAACAGAGTGGGCAGCTGCCTTTCCGGTCCTGGTGCTGGCCGCCAGATGGTTCATAACCTGATCCCTGCCAAATTCTCTCGCTCCTCCCCCCAGACTCATCTGGGGCCAAAGCGTTTCTCAAAAGGGGGAAATATATATACTACTTTCGTCATCGCCTCACCTCCTCATCACCGAGTCACAGGAGCCCCTGGCCTGGCCCCGCCTTCCAGCCGTCTTCCCAAGGGGATGTCTCTGAAGGTTTTCCCCTAATTCTGTCCTGGGACTGGGGAATGAGAAGTCCGGGAACGAGGAGAGGATACAGGACACAACGTGACCTTGGGCCGGTCGCGGGGCTGCCCTCTTTGGTTCTCACTTTCCCCATCTGTGAAACAGGCCCCAGCTGGCGTCATTCGTGCAGTTTCCGGCAGCCTGGTCCCAGGGCGTCCCGGCTCCCCCAGTCTGGTCAGAGCCACCAGGCAGATTGCTGTCCCTCCTCAACAGGAGAGCACCGGGGTTAGCAGGCAAACGGCTCTGGGTTCAAATCCGCACCCTGACCCCTTGCTAGCTCTGTGACCTTAGGCAAGGTGCACACCCTCTCTGAGCAGTTATCCTATTTGTAAAATGGGCATAATAATTGTCACCCCCAGAGTTTTAAGGATGAAGTGAGTGGATGCGTGTGCAGAACTCAGCATGGTGTCTGAGACTCACGATGTTCTATTTTTATTTTGTCCCCAAAGATATTTTGTCCCCAGTTCACTCTCATTGAACTGCCCATCTTACAGAGTGAGAAACTGAGGCCCAAACAGCGATTGGTGGGAAGAGAATTCAGCCCATGTCCGTGTTTCAGGCGCCACACTAGGCCGGCTCACAGGAAGCTGCAGTAACTCAGGGAAAAGTCCCACAGTGTCTGTCCCAGAGGCCAGGCCAGCCCTCGGAGCAGTGCCAGGGGACGGCTTGGCGGCTGCTCCCTC
>NW_012151585.1:32044-35575 GCF_000956105.1 Propithecus coquereli | reverse complement strand
CACGGCCTGGACCTTGGCTACCATCTGTCTGCCAAACCGGGTGCCAGCTGTGAGCCTCACTCTAAAATCTGTCCCTGCTGTTGCCTTGCCTTGTCACGGAGGAGACAGTCAGATTAACTCCGGGAGAAGCATCAGCAAAAAGGGGCGTGCATGCGTGTGTGTGTGTGTGTGAGGGCGCTATGTTGTGTGAGACCGTGTGTGAGGGCGGAGGTGCGCACACTCCTGTATGTGTGCGGGTGGCTGTGCACATGTGTGAGGATGTGTGTGTGGGAAGGTGAATGTCTGCACGCTGGTGTGTGTGCACGTGTGTTCATGTGTGTGTGCATGCTCAGTGAGGAGGTGCGGGGAAGTGGGGAGAGGATGGGTGCTGGGGTGGGGACACTGTGGTTGTGACCAGATGGGTTCTTTTGATGTTCGAGACCTCCTTGGTATTGAGTACCAGGCGTTTCCCGGCACCAGTGAAAGATCTTGTAAAAAACGTACTTATCTTCTCGCAGAGTCAAAGGGCAGCACTGGAGCACACAGGGGGCTCCTTTCCTGGAGGACGGGACCTGCTTTCACCTGGGCTTTGCGGAGCAGGTTTACCTTGGCCGCGAGCACCTTGGCAGGGACCTTGGCAGGCCCAGCTTCCCGGGCCAGACCGTGCCCTGGGCCCACTGGCAGCTTCTCCACCTCATGGCGTGGCCTCCCCTATCTCAGGGCAGATTAACTTCCCTGGCATGGGCTTTGTTTTGGCTCATTAAGGAGGAGCAGCGGCTGAGAGCCGAGGCCTCTGCCTCCACCCTCGGGCCTGGTTCTGCCGAAAACACTTGATTTAGAGCTTCTCCCGCAGCAGGGGAAGCACCTAGGGCCTGGGCTGTTTTGTCTGCTGAGATTTGGGAGAAGGATTTGGTTTCCCCGCTGCGTGGCCGGAACAGCCTTTGTTTTGTTTGTTGAGTGTTTCTTACTCCAGGCGGGTCGCGTAAGGCTGAGAACGCGCAGTGGGAAGTGGGAGAGTGGAATCCGAGACTTGTGCACATGAAGTTCTCCTGGGCCTGCTTTTTCGTATATGTCTTGCCAGGGAAAGCCCCTGTTTTTAAATCTGTTTTCTTTTTTGAAATTCATTCCGCCCCCAGCCCTTACCCCAAACCCCTGCTTTCGTTTACATATTGCCTCTCAAGCATCACGAAGACCACGAAACAATTCGACCACCGTGCCACTTGGGCCCACTAGACTGCAAGCTTCCTGAGGGCAAGGCCTGCGTCCCTCTTAAGCCTGTTACGCCCTCACGTCGGGCTCCGGGCCTGCTGCCCTGTGCATAACAGGCCTCGTGCATACTTGGCAGATGAGTAAAGGATGAGGTAAGTCAGTCACTACTGCTGTAGGTACATAGCCCTTGGTAGGTGACCTTAATCCAAAGATCCTTTGGATCTCTGAGCCAAAATTATGTTGAGCCAAAATCTATTTCCCTCTGAATGCCACCCTATGAGACAACACGGAGCAGAGGTACCTATGTAAAGACAGACATTCTAGTCCTCCAAAGGCCTGGATCCCAGCTGAACATGGCTCCCATAACCATGCCTCACATCGCACAGATGCAAGATCCTTCACTGGATGGTCACCTGCATCAGGACACAAGTTATTTTTCGATGTACATCTTGAAACACGGTTCATGAGCTGGACCCAACATTCTAGACAAGGCCAGGGCAGAGACAAGCACACTGGAGCTTGTAGGATTGTGTCTCTCAAAAAGATATGTTGAAGTCCTAAGCCCCGGTTCCTGTGACTATGACCTGATTTGGAAAGAGGGTCTTTGTAGGTATGATCAAGTCAAAATGAGGTCATACTGGATTAGGGTGGGCCCTAAATCCAATGACTGATGTCTTTATAAGGACAGATACTTGGAGATACAGACACGTGGGGAAGGAAGCCTTGTGAAGGCAGCGGCAGGACAGGAGTGATGTGCCTACAAGCCAAGGATTGCTGGCAGCCACGGGATGTCTGCTGGTTCATGATGATTCCAATCAAAACCCCGGTATGATTCATTGATTTTGTTTTTAAATCCATATTTAATGGATGAGAGAAGATGACAGAGACATTTCTGAAATAGAGGGGTGAGGTGCGGTTAGGAGAGTCCTTTCCCACCAGATATTAGAACATATTAACTAAAAATACTTGAATAGGAAATAAAATGGTACCGTAAACCAACAGATGCCATTCAATGTATCACCTCCTTCCAGAAACAAGCTCAGGGGGGCTGAGATGGGCAAGACAGGACCCAAAGAAGATAAAACAGTACTGTTGAGAATTTGGGGGAACTTAGGTGTTTACACAGATTAAAGAAAATCCCCTGTTCACCATTTATAATCTACAACATGGAGCATCAATCTCGCCCAGAGGGGTCCTGCTTTAAAACGCCATCAACTGAGTTGCTTTCTTGGTGGAAAGGAAGTCCCTGAGCCCTATGTCTGCAATGACACCAAATGCTGTTCCCGGGGAGGAGCTTTTTCTCAGTCCAGTCATTTCAATTTCCAGAATCAAATCAGGTTGAGGAAGCACCCTGAATTCGCAGAAAACATTCTTGGTTTCATCAGAAGTTTGCTGAGCACCCGTGATGTGCCAAGCTCTGTGCCAGGCCCCAGAGGTTCCTGAAGGTTCTCGACACGTGGCTATTTGTGCCTTGCACAGGATGGATTTGCACCGGCTCCTTACACAGACTCGCTGACCACGGGTCCAGCCAAGCAGTCACATGTCACTGAACACGTCTTGGTTTTTCTCACCTCATTACATGAGAATGACCAGATTCTTTATAAATGCAATCATTTTTATTGAATAAGAAGAAATAACTTAAAATGTTAATTACACTTGAGGGCATTTTAGGGAGAATTTTTTTGCCGTGGTATAGTCATAGGAGAGGCCAGGTCCCAGATGCAGAAGTCTGGGGCGAAGCCAGGGTGAGGACCAGGGAGATGTGAGAACACCAGTGCCCCAAGGAAGAGAGGATATTGCGCAAGCAGCTGGCAAACATGGCTCGATTTTATGGACGAGTGGAGGGAGACTGGCCTCTTTTGGAGGACGGTGGCCCCGGACACACATTATAATCACCTGAGGAGGTTTAAAAAAAAAAATCTGTGCCCAGATCCTAGGCCGGCCCAATTAAATCCGAATCTCTGGGGGACACGCTGGGGCATTCAGGCATCTGTGCGTTGTGGCTAAAGCTCTGCAGGGGATTCCGACGTGAAAGCAAGTCTGAGAACACAGCTCCGGCCACGAGCAAAGTGGCTACTTCTTGCTTAGTTGTACCCGACCTGGTGCAAATAAAATCACATACACAGGCACATAAACACATAGCAAATGTAAAACTCTGGTCAACATTGCAATTTTAAAGAAATACATCTTTAGCATATGTGCGGTCAGGTATCATGGTTGATGATGAAGCTGTGTGTGATGCTAATGCAACTTTAGACTAATCTCTAGGTCTTATCCGCAGCTTGACTTGATTCTTTCTTAAAAACAGCAACAACAAAAAATTATTGATTTCTTTTCAGACAC
>NW_012151585.1:28425-28947 GCF_000956105.1 Propithecus coquereli | reverse complement strand
TTGCCCAGACTTGAACCCCTGGCCTCAAGTGAATCTCCTGCCTCAGTCTCTAGAGTAGTTGGGACTATAGTCATGTGCCACTATACCCAGCTTCCTTCCCAATATTGAGTCAGAATTTGCTTCACCATAAATCTCAACCATCCATGGGTCCTACTGGAGCTACCCCGATTCAGTTTCATTCCTCTTCCTCAATGTTTGAAGACACCTATCATGTCACCCCCAAGAAATCTCTTTTCCAGGCTAAACAACCGTAATGTCTTTAACAGATTTTCATTGACTTGATTTTCAGACTCCTAAATGTCATTGCTATTACCTTTCCCTAGGTAGATTTCAAATGGTCAATGTCTCTTTAAAAAAAAGTGACCCTTCTAACTGAATGTTCAGTGCTAGTATCTCCTTTGTTTCAGTGATAGGTTAGGTAAGAGATGTGACAATACTTAAGTGGCTTAAAGAATATAAAACATTTTTCCCTCTCAGGTAACTGTCTGGGGTGAGTGATCCAGGTTAGCAAGTGGTCCTACT
>NW_012151585.1:26935-28375 GCF_000956105.1 Propithecus coquereli | reverse complement strand
CACACACAATGCTCTCAGAGTGAATTCCCCAGGGAGGAGGAGGCCAGTGGGACGGAGGAATGGGGGAATTTTCTTACATCACTTGCCGTGACTGTTTTCCCTCACAAAACCCTGAGTCATGACTGAAGCCGCGTTGCCTCGGGTCTCTGGGTGAAACTGGGAGGTTGTAGATCTGGAAAGCTGATTCTATCTCCTGACTCTCATTCAGTTCGTCGGAGGGAAATGTGTATTATTTCAGGTGACCCTGTTCCAGTCGAAGCGCCTTCTGAGGGAAGGGATTACGTGAGGAAAGTGCCTCTGTAGTGGCTTAGTAAGCTGATGCCACACTAGTGAACAATATCTGACATTCGGTGAGTTTACAAAAAGGGCAGTCTCTCTGTTTGTTTAAAGCAAGGTTAAATGAAAGGAAAAGTTTTTCTTTCCCATCCCAAGACAAATGTGAAACACATGTTTTCCCTTTTGACTTTGTAAGTACAAGGCTCAAACAGTTCTCCCCACCCCCCTCAGCTGTGAGTTTTCAAGGATTGCGGAATGTTTCCTCTCTTTGGTGGCCAAAGCCAATATGAGCCTTCATGTTTCCAGACAGTGGAGCTGATGGTGATAGCCTAGTTGATTCTAGCTAATCGTGTGGGATGTTCCTGGGCCTACTGTTTTATGGGTAGATAGGATGGTGAGATCTAGAACAAGGAATCCCAGGCCTGGGTTCGAGTCTTCGACAGGGCTTTGCCCATGTGACCTCAAAAAGCCTCTCTTTCCTCATCTGCAAAATGAAATTGGTTGAACCCTAAATGTCTTGAGTAATTTCCAACTCCAGAAAGAAGGTTCATTCAGGTTGGTTTTTCTGGCATGTGGGAGAAGTTTCTGGCAGGAGGGCAACCTTAGCGTGGGTTCGGGGCAGCGTGCAGGCCTGAGAGTTGGGAGACCTCGGTCAAGGAGGCTGCCCTGACGTTGACTCACCATGACCTTGAACAACTCATTTCCCCTCTCTGTGAGTCCTTCTTATCTGAGAGAGGAGGTTTGGAAGTCTTGCCCCTGACATAGCCGTTCAGATATGAGACAAGCCTGAATGAAACTAGCGTGTAAAGTACTTTGAGTTCCTTGGAATGAAAAGATCATTCATCTTGGAAGATAAGTTAAAAAAAAATGCTAGCCCATAAATATTTTTCAGATTATCTCAAGAATATAGTAAAGAAAATCAATATTCTCTGCTCTTGGCTTTCCTTAAACTGCTACTGGTTCAGGGAACATAAGCAGCAAATGACCAACATGGGCTGTAAAAATCAGGACTTTTTCCCCTGTATATTGGCCAAAACAATGTTCCTAGCAGATTGCTTTGATCAGGCTGCTATTCTGCTCAGAAACTGTCAAAATTCCACTTGCCTCCAGGATTTGGTCCAAACTGACATCCAATTCCCATTATGACCTGGCTTCGACCTGTAT
>NW_012151585.1:14381-15761 GCF_000956105.1 Propithecus coquereli | reverse complement strand
GTTTTCCAGGAGAGGAGGCCTGAGTGGGCTGTGGCCTCAGGGAGGAGTGGGAGGTGGGAAGTACGGCGTGAGAGGGTGAGGATAGCAGGCAGCAGCGATGGAGACACACACCCAAACCAAACGTCGGCCATTTAACAGCTTCATTTAACTCATCAGTATGTCCTGGAGAAAGACAGACTTTGACTACAGAACAAGGCACTACAGCAGAGCTGGCCAGGGCGTGGAGGACGGAGACGCAGTGAGAGGAGAGCCAGGCCACCGTGCACGTGCCATAGCACTCAGAGCCAGCTCCTCCATGAACGGCGTGGTACGGGGCAGCCGACACGGCCCCTCCAGGCTGTGGACAGTGGTCACCAGCCACCTCATGAGATTATCGTGAAACTTCAGTGAAATGATATGCATTAGAAACACTCTGTAAATTCTAGCAGAGGCGAGCTCTGTACTGTCCAGAGTTGTAGTTATTGCCTACGTAAGTCTCCTCTAGAGAAAGGTTGCTAGTCTGGTCCTCGGCACTCCCTGCTCCCCAAACCCTCAACCCCTCCCTCAAAGGAGTCTTGGAATAGCTGATTAGTTCCCTGTGCCAGTGCCTTGTCACTCCCTCAAGACTAGAAGGGAAGACTCAGACAGAATTAGAACCAGTTTTCAAAACACCTGAAACAGAAAGAGATTTGACCTTAGTTTTACAGTTAAAGAAAAAATTCAATTTATCAGTTTGGTTGTTTGATACTATTAATACATCTTAAATTTTAAACAGCTCCTGTCTGCAATGGCTACAAGGGGCCCTAGGACCAGTGACTGTGGGAAGCGGGGAAAAGGTATTTTAATGGAAAAAAATAAAGGGGTGGGATTTAGGGGGCCTAAGTTAGTGAGTTTTGGGTTCTAAAAGAAGCCACGTTTGGCTTAGCAATTGAGATACACCTGATTTTCTGGTAACACAGCTCAAGTTAGAACATTGGACAAGAAGCCCGAAAGAACGACTCAGTTGCATGTAAATTCCAGAAGGTACTTATTGTGGAGATTTATGTGCATATGAAAGCAATTCCCAGAGAGGGCCCTTGGCCCTCCTCTTCGCTTCCTCACCTGAAAATAGGCAAAACAGCTCAGGGACAGAGTGAGGGTCAATGCAGCCATATTTCTAATAACTTGATGGGTTTTTTTTCCAGAGATGGGGATCATTCTTTGACTTTCCCTTTCGAATATTGTTTTCTGTTTCTGCCTCTTTAATTAGAGACAGAAATTCAGTTAACAAGGAGGAAAAAAGAGAAAGTCTTTTCAAGCCAATTTCCTTGTGCTTCTGAGAGCTTTTGAGGTTAGGTCAGCATATCTCTGTGCTGTTTACCTCTCTGGCTGTTGACAGGATGGCATGTGACTTGGCCAAGA
>NW_012151585.1:13365-14331 GCF_000956105.1 Propithecus coquereli | reverse complement strand
GAGCTACAAGCAAAATGTTTTCAGAAATATTTATTCACCTTTCAGAGGCACATTTAGATTTACAAAAGATTTCAAATAGGTCTTCTTTAATGACTTCTTAGATTTAAAACAATTTAAGTTCCACATAACTTTGGAAGAATAAGTCCATGTGATAAAGTGAAGTTCACCTGCATTTAACTCCCTCTAGTAGCACCAGTGTCTGGCAGATACTGATGCCACATCATACCATGTCTGAGAGGAAAAAGTTAGCGCTATTAGATCATCGAGTCCAATTCCTTCCAAGTGCAAATAAAAACTTTGTACAAGGGAGGAGCCTCAGAAAGGACCAAGTCTCCACTGCTGGACTCCCTTCCCCCATGCCATAGCGCTCAGGAAGGAGCCCCCTCCTCTTCCCAGGCCAGCCACCTCCTCCAGAAAGTTTCAGAGAGAAACTTTCCTATCAAAATGCTGATGACTCTATTTGCAAAATGTCTCATTATAAAAACCCTCTCTGCTGCTTGCTTTCTGAGCTTTAATAAATCCTGGATTAGTACGAAAACCACCCAGACTCTCCACATTTCCCGACGAGCTGTCTGGAGTTGGCTGCTTCTTCATGAGTAACTTCCCCAAACATTTGGAAAATTGCCTGGTGCCAGGAACTTGGGACCACCAGATAAACTTCGCAGAGCAGGAAAAGAAAACTCATTATAATGGTAGTCCCCAAAACTGGCACTGACCTCTCCTCCCTTGTTTCGTTCTTGTTCTTTCCTTGCTCTCCTTTCTTGCTCATAGCAATTCACACAGCTTCCCTGCTTTTTGACGAAGCATGGCATGAGGGTTCCCAGCTATCGCCTCAAATTTACAACAGCGGGTTTTCAACTTGCTCTTAATGTTGCTCTTTCTTACAACTTCTCTGTGACAGGACGTTCAGAGATCAGAAGGAAGCCTCTTTTCTAGTTATTTCCATTCCGTGCTCCACTCTTTAAA
>NW_012151585.1:0-1059 GCF_000956105.1 Propithecus coquereli | reverse complement strand
AGGTTGTTTTCCTTAGGAGTCTCATGTCCTATTGGAAATAACAATTTAAAGCTTTTCTCTTAGTCATGACCTTTATATAATTTCCTTAGAAACTAATTGTGAAAGTTGGTTTTTTTTTTTATTTTCTTGACTTTAGAGCGCTAAAAAGCTTACAGCAGAAGTTCTTCTATAATGGGAAACCTTAACGGACAAGTTTCCAAGTACCTGCTGCTTACTGTAAATTCTTACCTATAAATTTCAGTTATAAGTTTTTGATAAAGGGAATATTACAATAATACTGATACCTGGCAGTTTTTAACTGTTTGTCCTTTTGGTTACAGAATTGATTTAACAGTTTCCATCAGAAGTGTTATGACTTTTAGCTAGAACTATGTTAGATTTTATTTAGCTTATCCATTCTAAGAAGCACTTAAAATCTATCTAAGCGATAGCAAGATATTGAAAGATGTTTTGTCATCTTGCAACTACTGTAATTTTTCTGTCTCTTTACAGAGTGTATCATCACCATAATCTCTCAAAGAGTTTATAGCATGCAAAGGATTGTTTTATATCCTATAATCGTAAATTAATTTCATTAATAAAAACAATTTCCTCCTGAGCCCCATCCTCAAGGCTGAGTTGTTTCTGACTGAAGCCCATGTTTCAGTTAACCATAGACGAGCTCCTGATGAATTTTGTTTTTGTTCCAGTAACCCCAGTGCTTGCAGGAGGGGCCAGAGAACTGGTCTAGTCCCCCTGAAGCCTGGGCATCAGGCTCTCTCTAGAACTACTGATGAATGGGCTGGCCCCACAGGGGAGCTCTCCACCCCTCTCCAAACTGTCCCAGAGCCCAGGCAGAGGGATCCTGGATACCGCGCCAGATTTAAAATAGTGTGTCATAACCCACTGCTTCTACCTCCTGGTTGTTAAAAACTGTAGGTGGGAGCACGATGTAGACTTCCAGAAAGACACCGTGTCTCGAATTTGAATGCCACCTAATGCATCCTAAATCCATTTTCTTTTATTCTATGTTGACTGAAGATGACTATTTTATTTTAAAAACCACAAAACATTAAAATT
>NW_012151584.1:6432-7750 GCF_000956105.1 Propithecus coquereli | reverse complement strand
GTGAATTTTATCTAGTTGGACAACCTCTAAGCCCCAATTTTCTGATCTATAAAATTCAAGGTATGGAAGGGGAGGAGGGAGTGGGAAAAAAACAAAAATTAAAAAATAATAAAAAAAAATTGAGGTTTGTATAGAGTTGTTGTAAAGGTTAGTTATCATATGTATGAAGTCTCTAGCACAGGTCAGGCAGTTAGCAGAAGCTCAATAAACAGTAGAGCAACAGGCAGAAAGTTACACAGAAAAATAAAAGCACAAAAAGTACAAATATATTCCATTTAAATATGCTTATTATTCCACTTTTGAATTTACCAACAATCACAAGTTTTCTTTTGTTGAACATAAACTGAAAATAAAATTAAGGTATCTCATAAAGGATTAAGATTAATATACAATACAAAATAATTAATCCCAGGTAAGGAATGGTATGGTATACTGATTTAAAACACAAAGGACAGGCCGAGCGCGGTGGCTCACGCCTGTAATCCTAGCTCTCTGGGAGGTCGAGGCGGGCGGATTGTTTGAGCTCAGGAGTTCAAAACCAGTCTTAGCAAGAGCGAGACCCCATCTCTACTAAAAATAGAAAGAAATTAATTGGACAACTAAAAATACATAGAAAAAATTAGCCGGGCATGGTGGCACATGCCTGTAGTCCCAGCTACTTGGGAGGCTGAGGCAGGAGGATCGCTTGAGCCCAGGAGTTTGAGGTTGCTGTGAGCTAGGATGACGCCACGGCACTAAAAAAAAAAAAAAAACACAAAGGACAGAGGCATGAATATTAAAGTAGGAAAAAAAGCATAAAAAGTCTAAAACAGAACATCTCATGATGTAGGCAACATACAACAGTGAATGTGGACACAACATAAAAGCACTACAGTTTACTAATACCATCTAAAAATTCTTTTTATATCATAATACCTGGCATATTATAGTAAGTAAATATTAAGCAAAATCGAAATACTAATATTTCACTTACAATATTTAAAACTGTTTATAAATATTAACAATTACAAAGTTGACTTGTAAAAGTAATATACGCATAGTTCCCAAATATTTATTATAGTAAATAACATATTTCTCAAAAACCACTAAATAGAAAAATAATGGTAAATAATTAAATGTGAATTTTAAGCCAATCGAGATGAAAAGGATAATCAAGATAATCAATAATCATAGGCTGTTGTCAAGCCACTACTAGATATGCTAAGAAAATAAGTAATTATCTTGTAATGCAACTCTGTAAAGATAATTTTAAATAAATTTAACATTAATACTAGCCTCTGAAACAACAGTACTGACACACCACAGATACAAAAATTCC
>NW_012151584.1:3013-4527 GCF_000956105.1 Propithecus coquereli | reverse complement strand
TTATGTTCTAGATTCAAATTTCTATCTATTGCTTGATGATATGCAAGCTTCTCAAACTCTACATGTCCAAACAATATCTATGTTCCACTACATCTAACTCATACATTCATACATGTCACTCTTCTTCTTGTGATCATAGATTTTCTCGAAGTAATCTCAAATCCAGTAGTTAAGTAATGTCAATTCTACTGCCTAAATACATTTCATATCATGTACTCCTACCATTATTCATTAATTCATTTAACATTAATTGAGCACCTACTTTGGAAAAGGCACTGAAACAAGTTCTTATTTCTTGACTACTGTCAATGCATCTTCCCCAAAGGTCACTCTGCCTCCTGTTCCTCCTGCCACTGACCCTTCTAACTCACTGCTAGCAGACAAATCTTTTAAAACCATAAATCTTAGCACATTACTAGCCTCCTTCAAAAACCTATAATAATTTTTAGACAATTAAAAAGAATTAAATTCAAATTTCTTAGCATGACTTTAAAGGCCTTCCATAACATATATAGTCTTATCTCCTTACCACCATTTACTGGGACTCACTCCAGCCCCAACGAAGAAATAATCTTTATTAGAATATATCTTGTGCTTTCTTTCTCTGTGCCTTTGCTCACTGTGGTAGAATAGTAAAAACGGCTCCCAAGAAATCATGTCTCCCTGTGTTCATGCTTTCTTGCAATACGACTTTGTCATATCTTTCATCAAGAGGTGGAGTCTATTTCTCCCATCCTTGAATAGGAGCTGGACTTGTGACTTGCTTTGATCATACAATGTGGCAGGAATAACATTCTGGGACATTCAAGTCCAGGCTTTAAAAATCCTTGCAGCTTCTGCTTTTACTCTCAGAATCCAGCCACCATGTAAAATCCAGGCTACTCTGCTAGAGAGGCCGTACGAAAAAAGGTTATGTGGAGGAGAACAAAGGCATTCCAGCAACAGAAAGCACCAAGGCCCAGATACGTGAACAAAGCCTTGCTTGGACTCTTGCTTGGATCATCTAACTGCAGACAAGCTGCTTTAGCAAATACCACATGGAACAAGAGGCAAGCCATTCCCACAAAGCCCTGTAATAATTTTTTTTTTTTTTTAAGACAGAGTCTGGCTGTCGCCTGGGCTAGAGTGCCGTGGCCTCAGCCTAGCTCACGGCAACCTCAGACTCCTAGGTTCAAGTGATCCTCCTCCCTCAGACTCCCAAGGAGCTGGGACTACAGGCACATGCCGCCATGCCAGGCTAATTTCCTTCTATCTTTAGTAAAGACTGGATCTCGCTCTTGCTTAGGCTGGTCTTGAATTCCTTAGCTCAAGTAATCCTCCGGCCTTGGCCTCCCAGAGTGCTAGGATTACAGGTGTGAGCCACCGTGCCCAGCCCTGTAATAATTCTTGACCCATGGAATCAAAAGCAATAAAATGACTGATGTCTTAAGCCACTAAGTTTTGGGATGGTTTGTTTTTTTCTTTTTAGTATTACATTTGTGCCACCAAAATGAGCACATCAGATTTTTTTTTTT
>NW_012151584.1:0-1153 GCF_000956105.1 Propithecus coquereli | reverse complement strand
TATATATTTTTTTTAGTTGTCCAGCTAATTTATTTCTATTTTTAGTAGAGACGGGGTCTCGCTCTTGCTCAGGCTGGTCTCGAACTCCTGCTCAAATGATCCGCCCGCCTCGGCCTCCCAGAGTGCTAGGATTATAGGCGTGAGCCACTGCGCCCGGCCTCCAGATCTACCTTTACTATATGTGATATACTCTGACATTTTTTATTCTATTTCATTTTCAGGTTGTGATCTACTAAGTTGATTTCACTGCCCACTAACAGATTGAGATTCATAAACACTGTCTTATTTTTTTCCAAGTCCAAAATTGAAGACATTATATAAACACTCTCTTAATGTAGTGGTTCTCAAACTTTAGTGCAACAAAGAATAGCCTGAGATGTTTATTAAAAATTCAAATTTCCAAGACCCATTCCCAAAAGCTCCAGGACGAGGCACACGAACTTGTACTTTAAACCAACATTTCAGGTGATTTTGATATAAGTGGCCTGCAGAATACGCTTGTGAAACACTGTCTTGCAGGAGTGGCTCTCAATCACAGTGCACATCAGAACCCTTTCTAGAAAAAGACATAGAAGTGCATAGGCACAACCCCAGACCTACAGATTTAGAAATTCCAAAGGCAGGATCTGGACACATGTATCCACCAATAGTTCCGAAGTGTATCCCTCATGAAGAGCCACAATCTTAAAAGAATATCACACAATGTACAGAGAAAAGGGAATAGTATCTTTTTTTACAAGGACCTGAAGATTCTTTGAGACTATATTCCAGAATTATACATTTTGTGTACCTTCCAAGTCTATGATTTCTACATTTGATCCACTTTTCAAGTTTTTTTTACCCTCTCTGCAAAGTCAGTACTGCCTACCAATAAACCAGCCTCCTCTTGTTCAGTTTTTTACACTATTATATTCATCAGTTATAATTAGTAAAAGAGTAAATGAGCAAAAACTGAAATTCTTTATTGTACTCTTACTAATACAGGTATTTTAACATAACATACTGATTTTTTTTTTTTTGAGACAGAGTCTCACTGTGTTGCCCAGGCTAGAGTGCCATGGCGTCATCCTAGCTCACAGCAACCTCCAACTCCCGGGCTCAAGCGATCCTTCTGCCTCAGCCTCCTGAGTAGCTGGGACTACAGGCATGCGCC
>NW_012151583.1:34169-35618 GCF_000956105.1 Propithecus coquereli | reverse complement strand
AGACAGTTGGATAGATGGTTGGATGGAGGGATGGATGGATAGACAGTTGAATAGATGGATGGAAGGATGGATGGATAGACAATTGGATAGATGGTTGGATAAAAGGATGGAGAGATGGATGGATGGATAGACAGATAGTTGGAGAGATGGTTGGTTGGATGGATTATGGATGGACAAGTAGACAAATGGTTGGACAGATAGTTGCATAGATAGCTGAATGGCCAGGTGGAAGATTCTCAACTCCATGGCTTAATGCCAACTCTTCTCCATCCTTCATGTTATTTGCTGGTCCCAGGGGATGCAAAATGGGGTGGTCCCATGACGTGGTTACAAGCTGGTATGCTGTTCCCAGCAGCCCTGGGTATGAGCTGGGTTATCTTTTGCATGTGTCCCAGCCTCTCTGTTCCTCAACTGTCCTATCTTTAAAGCAGAGCCAGTGCCTAGCTCTCCAGACTAGGTGAGAAAATCTACATCTCAACGGCATAGTGAGAGTTGAAGGGACGAAAGTATGATTTGGAAAGGGATCGCGCGATGTGCCTCTCCAAATGTACTCGAAGACATTATTCTTCAGCAGTTTAAAAATTAGGTCAGGTCATTTCCCAACTGCAAACCTTGTCAACTTGTGTATCGTTTTTAAAGTAAAGCGATCTCACTTTTAAATTTACGCCTCTGCCAACAAGAGACACGGGAGCCTGACGTTATCTAGAACACATGTTATAAAGACACAGGGAAGACATGGCAGATAAATAACTGTACAACACACAAGAAGAATAATGAGGTGTCCTTGCTCAGACCGATGAAGAAAGCAAGCCCAACTGCAAGTGGGGATGCGAGCAGCAGTTACCGCGTAGGCTCACAGCCTTGCTGAGGATTAAATGAAACCACATCCATCCCGGCGGCACCGACCATTACACCGTGTCATGATATATTTCCATTTAACGTGTTACGACACAGCCCCTGGTAAGTGAAAATGTTGATACTGAATCCCTGCTCCGTTTTCCTCCCTTAGAACGGATTCCCGAAAATGAAGCCCTCTCCCCCGTCACTTCCAAAGTGGGGAGTATGTTAGTGTGCCTGCCTTCCGTCTTCCCACAACTCGCTCAGCTTTTGCAAAAAGGACTTGATCTTACACATTTTCCTCCCAAGCGACCAGTATGGACACCGATCTATTATTAATCATAATCATTTTAACACTTTCTTTGTGCTTTGGTCCTTTCTAAAAATGTTGGCAAGAATTACCGGGTACACTGTAGCCAAGGGGTGTGCAACCCCCAAAATGGGTCACGTCTCATCGCGGCTACTTGTGGATGAGACAACGTCTCGGCAAAGCCCCGATGACCCGCACGGGGCGTGGTGTAGGTATGAACTTGAGCATTTTTTCATCTCTTCCCCGAGATAACTATCTTCCCATCTTATCACAGAAGCTGTAGAGAATACAACTTCAACCTC
>NW_012151583.1:15415-18069 GCF_000956105.1 Propithecus coquereli | reverse complement strand
ATATAAAGAAATATCTGCCATATCTAAATATAGTGCTCACATATAAATGCAGATGTTTGTAAATATATAAAGAAATATGTATCATATCCAAATGCAGTGCTCAGATATAAATGCAGATGTTTGTAAATGTATAAAGAAATATGTATATCTAAATATAGTGCACACATATAAATTCAGATGTTTGTAAATATATAAAGAAATATGTGGTCAGACACAGTGGCTCTCGCCTGTAATCCCAGCACCCTGGGAGGCTGAGGCAGGAGGATTTCTTGAGGTCAGGAGTTCGAGACCATCCTGAGCAAGAGCGAGACCCTGTCTCTACCAAAAATAGAAAAATTAGCCAGGCGTGGTGGTGCACACCTGCAGTCCCAGCTACCTGGGAGGCTGAGGCAGGAGGATCACCTGAGCCCAGGAGTTGGAGGTTGCTAGGAGCTACGCTGACGCCACTGCACTCTAGTCCAGGTGACAGAGTGAGACCCTGTCTCAGAAAAAAAAGGCAAAAAGGATGGATTTGTTTTCAGCACACAACAATCATGTTCCAGGTGTGGTGCAGCTTTCAGAGTGAGCTTCCGCATCGGCAGCTATGATGCACAAGGAACCCTCATGAGCCCCTTCCTGTCCTCCTTTCCTCATGAAACCTTGAGGCAGAATCGGGACACCTATTAGTGGTGGACCTCGGACAGGACTTGTGTGACGATTAGGACATGTGTTGTCTTAAGGCCGGTTCCCCAGAAGCAGACGTGGGGGCTGGAAGTGAGGGGCGTAGCATTTACAGACCGAGGAGGGGAAGCCTGGTAAGGAAGGAGGAGGGCCCAGGTCACATCCTGACCTGATGCATGGAGGGTTCTGGGGCATGAACGAGTGTGTTTACGTGTGTGTGCTTGTACACATGTGCGCGCATAGGCTGCCCGCATGCTGTTTCCTCTGCCTGGAGCAGGACAGGTCGTTTCTTGCTAGTTCATCCAGAGACTCCTGTCTCACTCTCCAGAGCTCACAGCCCCCGAGAAACAAACCCCTTCCCAATCCCACTCGAGTCCCTGCACCGTTCATCTGTGGCAGAGAGATTTCAAGGTCTGTCTGCCTGGTGTTCCATGGCACTCAGCCCAGACTTCTGCTACGGCACGGATCAAAATGCACCGTTACCATCAAATAACCTTGCCGTTTCCACAACCGGGCATTTGCACCCTCAGAGAGGCAAGAAGCACAGTCGGCAAATATCACAGCTGCCGGAAGGTAGCAGGATCCCAGGGAAGCTTTGCTAAATGAGCGTTATGAGCTCATTAATGTCTTCACCCAAATTCATATGTTGGAACCCTAACCCTCTTTGTGACTGTCTTTACAGAGGTATTTACATTAAAATGAGGTCATTAATCCAACAGGACTGGTGTCCTTATAAGAAGAGGAGGCGAGGACACAGACACGCACAGAGGGACGACCCCGTGAGGACACAGAGAGAAGACGGCGTCTACACGCCCAGGAGAGAGGCCTCAGGAGGAACCAGCCCTGAGACACCTGGATCTGGGGCTTCCAGCCTCCAGGACGCGAGAGAACAAACGCCTGTGGTTTCAGCCGCCCGGTCTGCGCAACTCTGCGGTGGCAGCCCGACACGCCTTTCATGCAAACTACGTTTTCTCAAATGCCGTTTTTGTTGTTTTCCTCATTTTCCACTTTGATATGACTTTGCTGTGACTGTCTGATTTTCCCGAACATTTTCGGGTCAAGGGCTGACTCTGCCAACACATTAACAAGCTGCTATTTGGAACCTGCCACTTTGCCCAAAGTGTCATCATTGTGGGATTAACCTGACTGAAGTCCTCAAAATGCTACATTAGTCATAATTACCGTCACCCTAATGGAAGACAGTGGCAGGAGAGAGAGAGAGAGAGAGAGAGAGACAGAGAGAGAGAGATTCATTCTCAGGCCTAGGGTGAGGCTGAGCAGGGCTGGAATCCCACCCGGCCATGGCTTAGCTCTGTCCCCAGGGGCTGTTTGTACAATGTCTCTGAGTGTCACTTTCCTTGTGTAAAAGGGACACTTTTCAGATTCGATGATGAGCTTGGCTGAATAATGTCCCCTCTGCCCAAAGATATCAGGTCCTCCTTCCTGGAACCCACGAATGTTACCTTTTATAGCAGAAGGGATTTGTAAGACGTGATTCCGTTCAGGGTCTGAAATGTGGGGAAATGTAATCACAGGGTGGTTATGAGAGGGAGACGGGGAGATCGGAGGAAGAGGAGGTGATCTGACAAGAGGAGCACGTCGCCTGGGGATGTGGCCGCCAGCCCAGGAACAGAGGTGGCTTCCGGAAGACAGAAGAGGCCATGGCGGGGTCTCCCTCAGAGCACCCACAAGAAGCAACATCATCACTTTTCTCCTTTAAGGCTGGTTTCAGACCTCTGGCTCCAGAGTGGGACGAGGATACATTGTATCGCTCTAAACCGGACGCATGCGCTACTTTGTTGCAGCGGGCACAGGAGGGGAACGCAGATGGCGCAGATGGCGGGATGTCACACACACCTGGTGCAGCCGGCACCCTCTGAAACAGCAGAGTGGCATCAACGTGCACAAAGGGAGTGACCAGGGGTTGGCTCATGCCACCTACGATTTTTACAATTTAGTCGTGTGTTTTGTAAGAGCATCGAATGATGTTTCAA
>NW_012151583.1:9259-10438 GCF_000956105.1 Propithecus coquereli | reverse complement strand
CCTGCCTTGACTCTTTTTTCAAGCACTGTTTTGGAAGCAAGTGTTCCCATATCGTTTTCTGTTTCACTTTACCCATTTTATGGACATTTGAGGTCTTGCAAGTTTGCCAAGAGGGCAGATCATGCCCAACTTCCACGGTGTTGTAATTCCCGTGGGACGTGCTCAAATCGGCGTCAGAACACGCACGGATGAGATGCTAAAGATGATCACAGTTAATTCGCTTGGTTTTGATATCCACGTGACGATATCCACGCTTTGCAGACGTGGGAATTACACAGCAGTGGAGAATGACACAGTGTTGCCTTGTGTTCAGACTGTAATTAATGGGCAGGCTTCAGGGACGCTTTGCTTTTCTCTTCTCACTAATTGTATCTGTCCATTTTCCTGGGTGATGTTTCCATGAGCATCTTGTGTGCTGGGGGTGGGCTTACCCAGGACCCAAAGTGTTGTATTCGTGTATACACTGCCGCGGCGGCGAGCTCGGTGCTCTGATGAACCGCAGACAGGAGGTGGAGGCAGATGGCATGGGAGGCACAGTCTGGGCAGATGGTGACAGAGAGAAAAATGACATGAAAATAGCCATCAGTGACCCTTGCTGGCCTGGCCCTCGCATCTCTAGTGGACGGGTTTTTAATCACATAATTGGAGACGGTTTTCACCTCCACAGAAGAAAACACAACAACACATACCAGTGTTTTCCAATAAAACTGTAAAATAACCTTAAGGCCACAGTAGGCACTCAATAAATGCATAGATAGAGGTCTATCTCCCGGGTCCTTAAAAAAAACCCTGCTTAAGCTGGGCGCGGCGGCTCACGTCTGTAATCCTAGCACTCTGGGAGGCCGAGGCGGGTGGATCGTTCGAGCTCAGGAGTTCGAGACCAGTCTGAGCAAGAGCGAGACCCCGTCTCTACTAAAAATAGAAAGAAATTGGCTGGACAACTAAAAATATATAGAAAATATTAACCGGGCATGGTGGCATGTGCCTGTAGTCCCAGCTAGTCTGGAGGCTGAGGCAGGAGGATCACTTGAGCCCAGGAGTTTGAGGTTGGTGTGAGCGAGGCTGATGCCACGGCACTCTAGCCAGGGCAACAGAGCGAGACTCTGTCTCAAAAAAAAAAAAAAAAAAAAAGAATAGTAACTTCGACCACTTGGAAAAAATTAACTATTAAAAGGCCCA
>NW_012151583.1:0-1358 GCF_000956105.1 Propithecus coquereli | reverse complement strand
GAGGAGCCTCTGGATTTCGAGTTTTCTTAACCCTCGAGTGACTAGACATTGTTATTCACAGTGAACACCAACGAACACGAATTACACAAAACAAGACCAGAGGCTGGCTCCCCCACGACAGCCCTGAACAGCCCTTGTCTGTCCGGGTTATCAGAGGCAGGCATCCCAGCAAGCCGCAGATGCATAAATTGGCAACCTATTTAAACTGGGTGCTGTTGTTTTTTTTTTTCCTCACAGGTTCATTTGTCAGAGAAATATTTAAAGGGAGGAGGCGTTTTTCTTGCTAACAAGGTATTTGTTTAAGTCACAATTGTTTCACTACCCAAACTTGCCTGGCACACTTGGTGGAAGGCAAAAGCCCATTCTTGTCACGTCTGTGTCTCTCGCCTCCGGGCCAGGGGCGAGGAAACCGTGGAGGAAACCTAACCCCTCCTCCCAGAGACTTTTGCTCCCCCTGGGGCGTCTGGAAGTGTGCGAAGGGCAACAGCCTTCCGACCTGCTTTGAATTTTGTTTTCAATTGCTCGCTGGAGGCGTCCCTTGGCGGTGGATGGCACGCGGCCCCTGGCACCGCTGCGCGCCCCAGCGGGTGACTCCAGCCATAGTGGTTGCCCCGGGGACCTCGGCGTGGGGTCCCCGCGTCCGCAAGCAGAGAGCTGGGGACCCGGCAGCACCTGGGAGCCCACGTCCCACTCGGACACTGGCCGCTGAGCGGGAGACCACTGAAGCTGGAGCGCGTCGCGTCCTCCGACCCAGGGCGCCCAGGGGGTGCGACGGATCCGGAGGGGCACGGCGGGCCTGCGCCCACCTGCCTGCGCGCTCACCTGCCGCCTCTCGCCACCTCCTTCACCCCCAGAGGGGCAGCCTGGGCGCAGTGACGACCCCGGGGACAGTCCCAAACGCGTCCCGCGCCCTCCCCAAAGTTATGGTTCCCCCACCCTCGCCCCGCAGAGCGGCCCCAGAAGTGCACTCACCCGGTCGCCCCAGTCCGTCCCTGAAGGTCAAGGCCAGGTGGCGGTGGCGGGCGCGCGGCGCGGCCCGGGGTGGGGGGCACGGGCGCCTAGCTGGGGGGCACCGCGGAGCCGCTCAATCCCCATGCCCGGAGTGGCGCCCCTCGGGTTGGGGGCGCCCTCAGCGTCGCGGCTCCCGGGGGCCGCGCTGCTCAGATGCCGTGGTCGCAGTCCACATCCCGGCAGATGTACCAGAGGATCACGTAGAGGATGAGGAGGATGGCGAAGATGAAGAGGGCCACCAGGATCGCCTTGGTCACCGGCGAGATGAGCGACTGCATGGCCCCGGCGGGGCGCGCAGGCGGGCGGGGGGCGCGCGGGGGCGCGGGGCGCGGCGCTCACGACCCCCG
>NW_012151582.1:7812-8569 GCF_000956105.1 Propithecus coquereli | reverse complement strand
TGGGGGGGACGTGGAGTAAGGGGTTGGAGGCAAGCAGGACAGACCCTAAACAAAATGGTTGACACATGTATGTTATTTAGTAAGTGCTGTGGGTAGTGGGGAAAGGATTTGGGGAGGGTGGCAAGTTTAATTTTTGTGGTCATGGAGACCTCACTAAGAAGCTGAGATTTGGGTGCCAGCATAGAGGCTACACACAGTCTACACTGAGGCCCATGGAGTGTGCTGAGCGTGATTAGGGAATGGCTCTCAGATTGAGGGAGTGGGCAGCAGGGCCTTAAGGCCTGATATCTGAATAGGGTGTAGAGCAGAGAACTGACATGACCTGGTCATTGCAGCAGGGTCACTCTGGCTGTGGTGATGGGCTTAGACCATAGCGGGCAAGCGTGGGTAGAAGCAGAGGCATATTACAATAATCTCGTTAAGAGGTCAGGGTGCCTTCAGGCCAGGTTGCTGCCAATGGAGGCCATGGGAAGAGATCAGGGTCTGAATACATTCTGAAGATGGAGCCAGCAGGTTTGCTAATGGATCAAGCATGTGAGAGAATTAGAAGACTCAAGGGAGACCATGACTTTGGACTCAAGCAACCAGAAGGGTGGAATTGCTCTCAGCTGAGACAGGGAAGACTATGGGTAGATCAGTTTATTTTTTCTGTGTGGGGTGGCTAGTACCACATTGGAGCTCATTTTTGAACATGTTGAATCTGAGATGTCTATTGGTGGAGAAGTAAGAAATGCAGTTGTATTGATGAATTTGGAGT
>NW_012151582.1:6289-6589 GCF_000956105.1 Propithecus coquereli | reverse complement strand
AGTTTTTTGGAAAAATATGTATTACAGGGTAACCAAACTTTGTTCACTTACATTTGTGTTTAGGTTTTTATCCACTTTAAATATGATCTATAAGTTATATCACTCATTGTATGTTTTCCCATTGGGATCACCAGAAGAGCTGTATAAACACAGCAGACCCCCCTGCAGAAATGAGGAAACACACAGCGCCGTGTGCAAACCAGCTCAGGGTTTAAGACTACCCTGTTAGATAATCTTTGTCCAGCACACTTATTTTACAGATGGGGAAGTAGCGCCAAGAGAGGTTAATTTTATTTGGTC
>NW_012151582.1:2773-3252 GCF_000956105.1 Propithecus coquereli | reverse complement strand
TCAAAGTAGAGGAATATCTTGGATAACTTTATACCTAAAGTTGATTTTAATAGAAAAATAGTTTAGCTTGCTTAAAGAAATAGCCGGGTTATAAAGATTTCAGAGTGTTGAGAGAATAACTGACACCCTAGATGCTCTTAAAATTCTTTCCAAGGAAGAAAGGGTAATTTAATGAAAAGTGAGGGAGTAACTTAACTTCTCTAACTATTTATGATTATATATAAGAAAACACATTCTCAAGAACTATAGTGATGTATTATATAATAGCATGGATAATTTTAATAAAAATGTGCATAATATTCACTAGTGGAGTTTTCCTTTTATTTCATTTTGATATTACTTATGATTACAGATTATTAAATCTATTTATAGATCCTACTTATAAACTTTAAGTTTTCTGTCTGTAATTTATGCTATCATTGTATCTGTTCACACAAACCCTGAAGTCCTTGTGATTTATTTCTGCTTAACCTAAAGAC
>NW_012151582.1:0-1382 GCF_000956105.1 Propithecus coquereli | reverse complement strand
TTCCTTTCCAGCAACATAAACAGACTAGGAAAATGTTTTTCCTTTAAATTCTTAAATAAATTTCTAGTAAATTGTGTCAATTCTAATATTTTGGTCAGCTTGAGGTCTGTTTTTATTAATATTTTTTCTCTTGATTATAAGTCTCATACTTTGTTCCCTTCAAATATTGATTAATTTTTGAATGTATGTTGCACATTGCAAGTAATAGATTTCAATGATTCTGTATTCCATTATCTTCCTTTGTGTCTTGATTTTTGTTCTAGAAAATAGCTCATTTGGCTAGATAAGCCTTGTCTCCCCTGGGGTGTGCAGCAGCTGAAATCTCTATTTTGTTCTTCCAGGCTTGCTGGACCTCCAGATTCTCCCCTCAAAAGCATAGTTCAGAGATTTGGGTAGAGTTCACATGCAGATTTGAGGGCTCCCACCTCTGCCACTCTTTCTTTCTGGAATTTTGTACTTTATATTCAATTTCCTATAACAGCCCCAAAGTCGGACTTCTAACTCTTATCTGATTTTTCAAGCTTGTAAACTGTGGTCATTTCCTTAAATTCTGGCTGTCCCATACTGTGTGAACAAGGTAGTGCCCTCAGGCAAAGAAACCACACAAATGCAAATACCACTCAGTATAGTCCTTCTCTTTCAAGGGTTGTCTTCCCTCTCTTACATACCAATATTGGTCACTTGCCACTGACTTCATATATTTCCAAACTGGTTGTTTTCTATGGGAGGTTATTCTGATAGTAGCTACCCTGCCATCATTCTACAATTCTAATCGTTGGCACAGATTAGGTGCTCAAAACTGAGAAATCCATTACTAGGTATATTACTGTTTAAGTGGTTTAGAATATATTGTTATATATTGCCATCCACCTTAAATACTTCTTAAAAATGATAATTGGCTATCATTTTGAATTTTAGAATAGGATCATAGTTTGAAATAGTTCTATGAATCAAAGTAGAGGAATATCTTGGATAACTTTATACCTAAAGTTGATTTTAATAGAAAAATAGTTTAGCTTGCTTAAAGAAATAGCCGAGTTATAAAGATTTCAGAGTGTTAAGAGAATAACTGACACCCTAGATGCTCTTAAAATTTTTTCCAAGGAAGAAAGGGTAATTTAATGAAAAGTGAGGGAGTAAGTTAACTTCTCTAACTATTTATGATTATATATAAGAAAACACATTCTCAAGAACTATAGTGATGTATTATACAATAGCATGGATAATTTTAATAAAAATGTGCATAATATTCACTAGTGGGGTTTTCCTTTTATTTCATTTTGATATTACTTATGATTACAGATTATTAAATCTATTTATAGATCCTACTTATAAACTTTAAGTTTTCTGTCTATAATTTATGTTATCATTGTATCTGTTCA
>NW_012151581.1:9784-10228 GCF_000956105.1 Propithecus coquereli | reverse complement strand
CATCTGTCTGATTTCAGCACGACTAACTCCTGCAAGAAGACTTCATTAGCCACCTAATCTCAAAAATATTCATTTCCACCCCCTAATTCCCGGTATTCTATTAACCTGGGGTATTGTCTTTATAGCACTTATCACAAGATTAAATTATCTTGTGTGCTTATTTAGGGTTTGTTCTCTATTGCCCTGTCCCCAGAATATAAATGCCACAAAAGCAGGTACCTAGCCTGTCTTGGTCACCACTGCTGTAGCTCTTGTGCTTCACACAATGCCTGCATTTGTTTGACAGTGATGATTTTTGCATTAGCAAGAACTCACCATATAAAAAAAAAAATTAAAAAAACTTCACCATATGAATTTTGTGTTATAATTATTTACCACAATAAAAATATAAGCTTTAATAGATTAGAAAGTTTCAGAAATAATGTTACAATTATTTTTAAGAAA
>NW_012151581.1:6698-7319 GCF_000956105.1 Propithecus coquereli | reverse complement strand
AAAAAAAAAAAAAAATGTTTTCTTGATTACAGAGCTGGTTGCATATACTGTTCTCTCTGCCTGGGAAAAGTTCTCCGGTGGACTTAAACTGCTCGCCCCCTCTACCATTCTTCAGTTCTCAGCTTAGACAATCACTTTTTTTGCAAAGCTTCACTGACTCTCAGAGTCTGCGTTAGGTACCACCCCACCCCTGAGGATCCATCCTAGCTGTTCAGTCATCTGTCTCCCTCCCAATCCTGCGACTTTCATGAGGACAGAGACTCTAGTTTGTTCCCCAGTGTGTTCCTAGCACCTGCACCTAGCGCTTGAGCCCAGGAGTTTGAGCTTGCTGCAAGCTAGGATGAGCTAGCCCAGCCCAGAGGAGAGGCTCAACCACTCACTTAAGGGGATGAGATTCTATCTAGAGATGGAAGACAAGAGAAGCCAGGAGGGATGCCTCCTTTTAGAACTGTCTCTGATCTTTCCCATCTCCCAAGCATGTAGCTTTCTGTCTCCCTGGTCCTTGGAGAGAAATCTAAGCTTCTCTAAGGTCGTTCTTAGCCCCTCAGGCCACGGCTGCCTGTGAGAGCCAGGTGCAGCTTGGACTAAATCCAGGTGGGGGAACTTCCACCCCTTAAGGTC
>NW_012151581.1:3175-3673 GCF_000956105.1 Propithecus coquereli | reverse complement strand
ATTGAGTGATATTAAGGAATTATTTTTTAATTTTGTTAGGTGAAATGAGGGAACTGTGGCTAGGTTGAAAAGAAAATCCTTATCCCTTAGCTATATGTGCTGAAATATTTATGGGTATCATGATATACATGAGATTTGTTTTGAATTACTCCAAAAAAAAAGCGTGCCAGGTGTGAGTATGTTAAAACAAGCTTGATAAAACATTGCTTAGTAATTGAAGCTTGGTAATGGTACACAGAGGCTTAATTATATTATTCTTTTCGCTTTGGGGTATACTTGAAAATTGCCATAAAACAGTTGACCATGGTGGTTTGTGCCTGTAATCCCAAATATGTGGGAGGCTTGGGTGAGAAGATCACTTGAACCCAGTATTTTGAGACCAGCCTGGATAATATAGTGAGATCCCATCTTAAAATAAATAAATAGGCAGAAAACTTCCATAAACATTAAGATTAACAACATTAAATTACATTAATGCTGTTACTTATGAAAGCTTTG
>NW_012151581.1:0-955 GCF_000956105.1 Propithecus coquereli | reverse complement strand
ATTAAAAAGGTATGTGAATATATATATGTTTATATATATTTAAAATGTATTTTACTTTATGTTACATGGTATTTAAATGCATTATTTTATACATGTTTTAAAACCAGTCAACGAGAACAGTAAGTACTGATGATCACAAAAACTTGAAACTAAAACCGAGGTTTGTATGACAATTGTAGCTTGAGTCAGCCTCAGCAGCCAATTTATTGCACAATAATTATTTTATTACATGACACAGAGAAAATACTAACTTACATATATGTAGTTGCAAATGGTCAGTTTGTTAATAGCTCACCTTGAAACACAGGATATTTTGCAATTAAACAAAGAATAAAAGAGAAGCTTTGTTCCAAGGTCTGTACAGAAATGAGTTAACCTGAGAGCACAAAGATGACAGGCTAGTCAACCCATCATATTTTATATACTTTTCTTTCTCGGTGATAGAAACTCTGAATTTTAACTGGGTGTATAACAAACAGAATTTAAAAATTGCATGTCCGTGTCTCCTTTGCCGTTAGGTGTGATCATTTAACTAAGTTCTGGCCTAAAGAACATACATGTGATTTCTGGGACATATCCTGCTGATAGAATGCAGCTGAAATTGTTGGAGCTTGAGCAGCCCTTTTGGAACTTGAGGTTTAAATCCCATGTTCAATGTGGCAGAACAAAAAAATAAAATGAATCTAGGATCTTGTGATCATGAAGCTACAACAATAGCCCTTGATTACTTGCATCCCAATTTTGTTTCTGTGCAAAACAAATTTCTGTGTTGTTCAAGACGTTGCAACTTTGTTTTCTGTCACTTACGACTGAGCCCAACTGATAGCAAAAGCTAAACTGATGATGGCTTCAAATGTGTTAAAATTTTATATGTAACATGTAGAAGTGTATCTATTGCTCCTTATTTAAGATTTCCAAGTAAACCTAATATCTAAATATATCTAATATCTATAAA
>NW_012151580.1:26092-26402 GCF_000956105.1 Propithecus coquereli | reverse complement strand
AGGATCGCTTGAGCCCAGGAGTTTGAGGTTGCTGTGAGCTACGCTAACGACACGGCATTCACTCGAGCCAGGGAAACAGAGTGAGACTCTGTCTCTCAAAAAAAAAAAAAAAAGAATTCAGTCCAACATCATGCTCAATGATAAAAAACTGAAAGCTTTTCTTCTAAGATCAGAAGCAGTGCAAAGATGCCCACTCTTGCCACTTCTAATGAACATAGTGCTGGAAATCCTAGCCAGAGCAGTTAGATGAGAAAAAGAAATAAGAGACATCCAATTCAGAAAGGAAGAAGTAAAATTGTCCGTGTTTGCA
>NW_012151580.1:14223-14697 GCF_000956105.1 Propithecus coquereli | reverse complement strand
AAAGTTTGATAGTGGGATTGAGGATACTGGTGAAGACAGAAAAGATTTTTTGAAAAGCAATACTTATTTAAAAAATGAAATATGTAATTGTCAGTGACTAAATGTCTGCAATGCTGGTTTATTTTTAAACCCATATGTACAGTAGAGAAACAATTAGATGAGATAGGAGATACCAACATAATGAAGTAGTATATTGCTATGACAACTATAATTGTCTTGGCTTTTTTGTGGTATTTTCAATTTCAAATGAATGATCTGACATCTTATAAAACCTAATATTCCGATATATACCAGATATTACTTCTCAGATTATATGTAACATAACAAATGGTACAAACATGATTGGTTAGACCAATATTCCAATTTGGGTTCAGAAAACCAAGATATACCTATAAAAATGTTTAGCAGAACACAAAATATTATGTATACACTAATATACTTATTTAAACTGTATAAGAATGTATTTCTATATCT
>NW_012151580.1:12658-13877 GCF_000956105.1 Propithecus coquereli | reverse complement strand
GTAAGACCTCCAGAAGTAGATTCTCTGTATATATTTGGTGGAAATACCTTAAATAGGAGGAAGGAGGCCCTGCAGTGGGCTCTGCACTACAGAGGGTCCTGCCCTGGAGCTGTCCTTCCCTATAGGGTAAGAAGTATACAGGATAAGCTTTCCCACTTAGACCTCATGCCTTTACTTCTAGACCATGATCCAGACAACCAGGCCTCCAGACTTTTCTTGCCCATAAGCCCCAGCCTACTTCCAGGGCCTATTGTGGGCCTCTTACCTGGCTCTGTCCTCCTGAGGGCAAGTATGTACAATCCGAAACTTGAGTTGTAGCCAAGGGGTACCTCTGCAGGAAGTATAGACAGAGCTTGGATGTGCACATCCTTGTGATGCAAGATGGAATTGGGATGGGAAGAAAAGGAGGATAGAATAGTAATGGCCCAGAGATCTGCTCTTCCTGTGCTACCACAATCCAGTGTCCCGCTCTGAGGTGTCTGAGAATTCTTAATTTGAACCTGGCCTTCCAGATTATTTCAGTGATATATTTGTCAAGATAGGCAGGGACAATATATTTAACAGTTTGTTAGCTGGATTTTTTACACCTAAGTATTTAGACATATGGCACGTGTGCTGCATTGGTTCTCGTATACCAGTCCCTCCAGATGTTAGGACTGGATTGGCTTGGTGGCAATCTCAGTAAATGTTGATGAGATCTTTAATGGGAGGAGCTTGCTGTACCAAATGGGTGAAGCCCTGACTGGGACCACATGCCAGGATAAAAATGCACTAAGATTTTTTTCTTTTTTTTTTAAATAGGATCTTGCTCTGTTGCCTGGGTTAGAGTACTAGAGTGCAGTGGCGTCATTGTAGCTCACTGCAGCCTCAAACTCCTGGGCTCAAGCGATCCTGCTGCCTCAGCCTCCCAAATAGCTAGGACTATAGGCATGAGCCGCCACGCCTGGCAAGTTTTGATAATCAGAAAAAGAAATAAGAACTCCCCAGCCCTTGCCTCAATTTAATAATCTTTGACACTAAAATTTTCTCACATTACATAGACAAACTGAAAAATTGTCTGCAAGTTCTTCCCTTTGAACTGCTTGTTACACTAAATGAGTAGAATTCCAACCTGAGATTTTCCACAGCAGCCTAGTCCTAAGACTAATATTAATGGTATTGTCCTGATAGATTGTATTGTAAGAATTTAAATAGTATTTTGTGTGGTGTGGTTGGTCAC
>NW_012151580.1:0-363 GCF_000956105.1 Propithecus coquereli | reverse complement strand
GATCACTTGAGATCAGGAGGTCAAGACCAGCCTGAGCAACATAGCAACCCATCTCTACAAAAAAATAAAAAAATTAGCCGGGTGTGATGGTGCATACCTATAGTCCTAGCTGCTCAAGAGGCTGAGGCAAGAAGGAGTGCTTGAGCCCAGGAGTCTGAGGTTACACTGAGCTATGATCATACCACTGCACTCCAGCCTGGGTGACGGAGTGAGACTCTGACACTTAAAAAAAAAAGTACAGTACTGTTTATGAAACTGAGTTCTATTTAACAAACTCATCATATATAATTGACTGGACTAAATACTAGAAAATAAAAACTTAAAGTGTGATTATTAACTCTCAAGAAGCATATAGTCTAGGAG
>NW_012151579.1:6223-7032 GCF_000956105.1 Propithecus coquereli | reverse complement strand
ACAAATGGAGACCCACATATCATGTCTACATGCTTAAAAAGCTAATGAATTGTTAAATTAAATAAAAATTCTAATCTCCTTGTTCAACAAATACACTTCGTAATGACCTAGAAGAGTGAGTTCACACTTAGATTGCTCACGATCCTTAGAATTCAGCATATAAGAATTGCTGAATGGGGAGAACCCACCACACACACACACACACACACACACACATACACAGGCTCATCTCTATCCCCTCTCCTCAGGCAACCCCACCCTTCTTTCCTCTGCAGCTCTGTCCCACACGGAAGGGACCCACAGTCAGGTGTGGCCATGCCAGGCTGTCCCTGCAGGCTCGGTCCACCCTGGCCCTCCATCCCTAACAAGCAGTGGCCCCTCCAGTCTCCAGCAGCATAATCTGCCATCAAAATTCCTCACGGTCTCAGAGAGCAATCCTGGGGTTGTTTGGGCAGGGAATTCTGGGCTTGTCAGTAGTTCAAGAATAATCCAGAAGCGGGTAGGGGGAGAGGCTCTGAGTTGGCACCAACCCTTGTCCTCACAGGCATTTCCCCCTCAGGGCAGGCATGGGTGGAGGAAGGCTTGGTGGAGGAAGGCTTGAGCAGGAGTCCGGAGCATGGCCTCCCTTGTCTAGACCTTCCGGTGTAACTGTTTACAAAAGAATAGGAACAGTTACTGAATATTTGTTGCTCTCCCGAGTTTAAATTGTGGGAAATGCATTAGAAAATGGAGAAACTTCAGATACCAGCAACATAAAAGTGAGTATTTGGGCAGTTAAAAGCATACGTTTTGGTAAGCTTGAATAGTTT
>NW_012151579.1:3301-3778 GCF_000956105.1 Propithecus coquereli | reverse complement strand
AGGTATTTAATGCCATAAATTTTCCTTTGACAATTAATTGACTTAGTTATAGTCAAGATTCTGTTTTCCTGTTTTTATTTTTGTCATTTTTCAATAATTCTGCAATTTTGAGTTCCTACTTTCAACCAAGTGTTTTTAGTGGCATCTTTTTTTTAAGAAAATAGAATTTTGTCATTTGTACACCCTCCTCCCCAACCTACCCATACCGACTTCAAATAGCTGTGATTTTAAAAAATAAATACAGCAGTTACTCATGATTGTTCACTCAGGCTCATGGAAAAACAAAACAAAACAAAATACTGCACAATCAGCCCTAGTGAGAACACAAGTGAATGGTAAGCTTCTTCCTCTCTTTAAAGACCTTCATGCCAAGTTCATTCATTGGCATTTCTTCATCCCTCAGGTGTCCTGCTTACTGTGTGGAGCCACGACATGCAGGCCTTGGGTTCGCTGGATATTCTAATACTGTCGAAGACC
>NW_012151579.1:2193-3251 GCF_000956105.1 Propithecus coquereli | reverse complement strand
TGTTTTCCTGTTTTTATTTTTGTCATTTTTCAATAATTCTGCAATTTTGAGTTCCTACTTTCAACCAAGTGTTTTTAGTAGCATCTTTTTTTTTAAGAAAATAGAATTTTGTCATTTGTACACCCTCCTCCCCAACCTACTCATACTGACTTCAAATAGCTGTGATTTTAAAAAATAAATACAGCAGTTACTCATGATTGTTCACTCAAGCTCATGGAAAAACAAAACAAAACAAAATACTGCACAGTCAGCCCTAGTGAGAACACAAGTGAATGGTAAGCTTCTTCCTCTCTTTAAAGACCTTCATGCCAAGTTCATTCACTGGCATTTCTTCATCCCTCAGGTGTCCTGCTTACTGTGTGGAGCCACGACATGCAGGCCTTGGGTTCGCTGGATATTCTAATACTGTCGAAGACCACACATAGCACATGTCACCCCTTGCTGGAGTACTAGAGGGTACTCGGTCTCTGACAAATGAATTTGCACTACGGTAGGATCTCCTACTGAGGTGAGAAACAAGAGATACTCTCTTTTGGAGGGGACTGAGAAAAGGATTTTCGTACGTGGTACTCTGTTTTAGTGTACTCGTAGCCGTAGGATTCAACTTCCATTTGTTTATAGGGCGCTTTCAGCAGCTCTTTCACAAGCAATTCCAAGTAACGTCTTCTAACTGAAGGATGAAAGCTCATGCTGACTCTCAGCACACACACTAACACAAATCTCCTCACCCACTTCAAACTGTGATTTAGAATCCAAACCTCAGACCGTGTGCCATTTTCTTCCTCCTAAAATGGCTTGGAGATGAGTCAGTGTTGGCTTCAGCTCTACCTTGGAGCCTACTCCTTCTTTTTCATCTCATTTTAATTGGCACCTCCTATGGGGGCAGCAGTTGAAATGTGATTACATCTCAGGCTTCCTGGGGAATTAAGGAGTTCGCCAGCAGTGGGGGGGGGCTCAGCAGCTTTGCGAAGAACAAAAGCCAGAGCCTGGGGCCGGAGCCAGCAGAGATAAATCAGCGTGCCAGACAGGGCCGATGCCAGCGCGAGCAGCTGGGGAGA
>NW_012151579.1:0-618 GCF_000956105.1 Propithecus coquereli | reverse complement strand
TATTTCATATATATAATATAATAATACTCTCATAGTGCCTGACACTATTTTAGATCCCTTATAAGCGTCAAACTCATTATAACAATACTATGAGACAGGTGCCCACTTCAACTTAATTGCACGCACGTAGAACCTGAGGAAAAGAGAGGCTAAATAAGCTGTCCAAGTCACCAGCTGTCAAGACGTGAACCCAGGCAGTCTGACTGCAGAGGTCTTGCAGAGCATCGCACAGTGTGGATTTTGCTGATTGTATCCCCAGAATGTCTTTCCATCACAGTTAATAAAAGCACCTTATAGTGATTTTACTTTATTTTCATCAATTTTATTATCTAGCATTTAAATCTGACATTGATTTTTAATGCCCAGAATTAGTCATCATCATCATCATCTTCATCCCACATCAGTACCATTACATTCTGTCCACGCCTGTTTATATTTACCCACGTATCTATCAGTGTCTTTGCTTGCTGTTGACACTCACTTCAATCCTTTCTCCTAGTTTTAGATTCCTCTTTTGCGAAATACAAATTATACATGAATTCTTGTACAAATCGTACAAGAATCTGAAGATGATATAATCTTCAGTATGTGTTTTTTACTTTTTGTGTCTTTTGTCTC
>NW_012151578.1:13762-14069 GCF_000956105.1 Propithecus coquereli | reverse complement strand
GTAGAGAGGGACGGGAATTAGTGTTTAATGGGTATAAGGTGTCGGGTGGGGACCATGGAAGAGTTCTGGGGGAGGACAGTGGTGATGGTTGCTCTAAGTACCTCACATGAGCGGAACCATACGGTATTTGTCCTTTTATGACTGGCTTATTTCACTTAGCATAATGTCTTCAAGATTTACCCATATTGTAGCAACTGTCTGAATTCCCTTCCTTTTTTTTTTTGAGACAGAGTCTCACTGTGTTGCCCGGGCTAGAGTGCCGTGGTGTCATCTTAGCTCACAGCAACCTCAAACTCCTGGGCTCAAG
>NW_012151578.1:13296-13712 GCF_000956105.1 Propithecus coquereli | reverse complement strand
ATTAATTTCTTTCTATTTTTAGTAGAGACGGGGTCTCGCTCTTGCTCAGGCTGGTTTCGAACTCCTGAGCTCAAACAATCCGCCCGCCGCAGCCTCCCAGAGAGCTAGGATTACAGGCATGAGCCACTGCGCCTGGCCTCCCTTCCTTTTTTAAGGCTGAATAATATTGCATTGTCTGTACATAGCACATTTTCTTTATCCATTCATCCACTGATGGGCACCTGGGTTGCTTCTACCTTTTGGCTACCATGAATAAAGCTGCTGTGAACATGGGTGTACATATATCTCTTCATGTCCCTGCTTTTCACTTCTTTGGAAGATATACCCAGAAGTGGAATTGCTGGCTCATGTGCTAATTCTATTCTTAGTTATCTGTGGAACCTCCATACTGTTTTTCACAGTGGCTGCACCATTTT
>NW_012151578.1:979-2566 GCF_000956105.1 Propithecus coquereli | reverse complement strand
GCTTTCTGGAGGTCTGAGTTGGCATGATTTCTCTAGCTCTAATTCCTGAGTCCAGGGCATACAGATAAGGTCCCTATTAGACATAGGTTGGTGTGGGGCCCTGAAACATTGTTCTGACTGATATTGTGATTGCCCCCAAATTTGTATGGGACCTTAGGTTACTTAACCAATTTCTCCAAAAAAAAGTCTGTTGCATCTCACAAGAGTTTGAGAAAATCAAATAAATTAGTCACTTTTTAAAAAGCATGCCAAAGGAGAGAGTGGGAAGGAAAAGCAAACTGCTCATATACAAAATGATACAACAACAACAGCGTTTAACATCAATGAGTGATTTCTCTATGCCAAGCATGCTTTAAAGGTGATGACGGGCACTGTTAGTAGCCACAAATAGCTACACTTTGCCTCCTTCCTGGCTGGCAGAGCCTGCTTCCCAGGGAAAGGAGCTGAAAATCTTGGATATTTATTGTCCCAGCTTTCTGTTCAGTTAGGGTAGCAGTTCTCAAAATGTAAAGATACCTGGGGGTCCCTGAGACCTTTTCAGAAGTCTAGAAGGTCAAAACTATTTTCAAAATTTTATATATGAATATAGAGACCTAACAAAATATACATATATAATTATTTCAAGATGTCATTTGCCCTTTTCACCATGTAGTCATTTGCACTGATCTTGCAAGAGCAATGGTGGGAAAAACTATACTGGTGGCTTAATGTAAATCATGGTACCAAACTGTAGTCATTGTATTCTTCACCACCACGATTAAGTGTTTTTACTGAGAATGTCCTTGAAGCAGTAAATGTTATTAATTTACTATGTTTCTTAATTTTTTCTTAATTTGAGAAGTACGCAATGATGGTTTGATGGTGGTCCCGAGGAAAAGCACTTGTGCAATTGTTTGAGTTGCTTGCTAAATTAGCCGTTTTGTTTTTGTTTTTTTTCATGGAACACAATTTATACTTGAAATAACAACTGACGGACAAATTATTGTTATTCAGCTTTGGGTATTTGATAGAAATGTTCTCAAAAACTAAAGTGAGTTAGTCATATCAAGGAAAACAATACGAGTTAGTCATATTAAGGAAGATAATATTTGATGTCCATGATAAAATTCAAGCTTTCAAAAGAAATTAGAATGAGATTGGTGGTGATATTTATGAATGTGACACTTTTATATTATACATTGAAATGTGTCTACATTTGGAAGATCTGCATAACTCAATGGGCTAATATTTTCCAAATGACTAATACATAATGTTATAAAATTTGAAAGACAAGATTTTAATGTAATCAAGTATGAAAAATTCATTGATTTTTTTTCAGATTTCACATTACATCTAACCTTTAAGAAACTACTATGTGTCAAGTGTTGGGGCAATATCAAAGCAGAATATTCACAATTATCTAAAAAGGCTATTAACAAACTCCTCCTTTTCCAACCTCTCATCTGTGTGAGCTGGATTTTCTATATATACTTTAGCCAAAAGAACACACCACAACAGACTAAGTGTAGAAGTATGTGTAAGAGTACAGCATTCTTCTATTCTTTCTCTTAAGCTAACACTGAAGAGATTTGCAAAAACATAAAACAG
>NW_012151578.1:0-929 GCF_000956105.1 Propithecus coquereli | reverse complement strand
CTTTTTTCTTTTTGATGAGGAAATTTGAGTAAATACAGCTTAAGTGGATTTCTTAAGATCATGGAGCAGGCTAAAGGCATAACTAGCACAGCAAAGACTAGAAAGAGTGTTTCTGACCTCCAGGCCTTAGCTTGTTTTATGACCTTCATCCTTGCCCTGACCTATAACCTTATCGTGCGGATCATTTTTATGATGTCCTATCAGTGAAGAACTGTATTTGGCTGACAGTAAGAGAGACCCCAGATGGTGGTCTGAGCACCCAAGGCTTTATTCCTTCACAACAGGAGGGGTCTGGGAGGGAAGCAGCCTGGGATTCATAGTCATCAGAGATTCGGATCACTTTAGACTTTCTGTCCCACATTCTGGACTATGACACTCATTTTCTTGGTCCTGGATGGTTGCTGGAGCCTTAGCCCCATCACAGTTGAGTCCCAGACAGTGGGATGGAGGAAGGAGAGAAGAGAAGCCTGCTTCCTCCTTGTATGGGGACTTCCGGGAAGTCTTGCTCAACACTTCTGTTCATGTATCATTGGCCAGACAAATGCCACCCCTAGAGGCCAATAAAGTTTAAACCTCAGAAGCATTCGCTCACTAGGGTTCCTTCCAAATGTTTATGCCTAATCTTGTATTCTTTATTTTATATTATTTTCAATCATTTTCGGGAATAATTTATTGAGCTGTTACTGTGTGCAAGTCACTCTCCTAGGTGCAGCAAGATGGCTAAAAGCAGGGAACTCAATGAAATTTATAGTACCAGTTTTCTTTCAGAGACATTAAGCCACAGAATAATAGTTTCGCTAAAGGTTTGAAGGTGGTCTTCAAATATAGTCATGTACCATATGACATTTTAGTCAACAAAGAACTATATATATGACAGTGGTCACATAAGATTAGACTGTAATACTGTAGGTTTTTTTTTTTTTTTTTTT
>NW_012151577.1:10245-10867 GCF_000956105.1 Propithecus coquereli | reverse complement strand
GCTGTGGTTTTTTTGCTTAAATAAATCTGAGGGTTTTTTTTTTATGAGTTGCAACACAGCCTTCATAGATTTATCTAAAATTATGCAAGAATAACACCTGCACTGCCATTTCACATCCTTCACGATGTGGTCCCAGCCTTAGCTTCTCCAACATTCTACGCCACCCTTCCCCATCTCCCGACACAGACCAGACTGGGCTCCTTCCTGATTGCTGAAACCCTCCATGCCCTTTTGTACACTCCAGCTGTTCCTGCCACGTAGCACATGCCACCTACACACCCACCCCTTCTCTGTTGGACTAAATGTTGTCCATCTTGCAGGGCCCAGTTCTGGAGCCTTCTTTGCTCCCTCCAGCCAGACCAAAGTCTCCTCCATTTTCTGGTAGGATATTTTTCTTCCCTCGTGGCACTTTCCATATTCTTCTCATGTTTGTAATAGCAAGAAAAATTTTCTATTAAAATTACCAACTATCTTAGATGGCCCTGGATACTGCTCATGTTTTGTTTCTTGGCCTGGCTCTTGATTATGCAGGTGTGTTCACTTTGTGAAAATTTATTAAATAATGTGCTTCTAATGTGTGCTCTCTCTATATGTGCATTATATATCAATAAAATAGTTTATT
>NW_012151577.1:4435-5555 GCF_000956105.1 Propithecus coquereli | reverse complement strand
TCTTTGTTTCTTTTTCAGATTATTTACCATTGGCATATATTAATAGAAATGGTGCTGATTTTTGTATGTTGATTTTGTATCCTGAAACTTTACTATATTTGTTTTTCAGGTTTTTTTTGTGGAGTCTTCAGGTTTCTCTAGATATAAGATCATATCATCGGCAAACAAAGATGATTTGACTTCCTCCTTTCCAATTTGAACAAGGTTTATTTCCTCCTCTTCTGTGATTGCTCTAGATAGAACTTCTAGTACTATGTTGAATAACAGTGGTGATAGTGGGCATCCTTGTCTGTGCCAGATCTTAAAGGAAAGGCTTTCCGTTTTTCCCCATTCAGTATGTCACTAGCTATGGGTCTGTCATATATGGCTTTTATCATGTTGAGGTAAATTCCTTCTATACCCAGTTTTTAAAGAGTTTTTATCATGAAAGGATGCTGAATTTTATTTAATGTTTTTTCAGCATCAATTGAAATGATCATATGGTTTTTGTCCTTTGTTCTGATTATGTACTGTCTCACATTGATTGATTTGTGTATGTTGAACCATCCTTGCATTCCTGGGATGAATCTCATTTGATCATGATGTATAATCTTTTTAATGTGTTGTTGAATTTGGTTTGCTAGTATTTTGTTGAGGATTTTTGCATCTATGTTCATCAGAGATATTGGCCTGTTGTTTTCTTTTTTTGTTGTGTCATTATCTGGTTTTGGTATCAGGGTGATTCAGGCCTCACAGAATGAATTTGAGAGTATTTCCTCCTCTTCAATTTTTTGGAATAGTTTAAGTAGGATTTGTATTAGTTCTTTGACTGCTTTGTAGAAGTCAGCAGTAAAACTATCGGATTCTGGGCTTTTCTTTGTTGGGGGACTTTTTAGTACTATTTCTATCTTGTTACTTGTTTTTGCTTTATTATGGTTCTGAATTTCTTCCTGGTTCAATCTTAGTAGGTTGTATATGTCTAGGAATTTATCCATTTCTTCTAGGTTTTCCAATTTATTGGCATATAGTTCCTCATAGTAGTCTCTAATGATCCTTTGAATTTCTGCAGTATCAGTTATAATGTCTCCTTTTTCATGTCTGATTTTATTTATTTGAGTCTTCTCTCTTTTTTTCTTAGTCT
>NW_012151577.1:2308-2708 GCF_000956105.1 Propithecus coquereli | reverse complement strand
AATCTTTCTTCTCCTTGATGTCTGCAGGATGTTTTTGCAAGATATAATATTCCAGGGTTAGGATTTTTTTCCTTTGTCACTTTGAATATGTCATACGACTCTCTCCTAACCTATAAGGTTTCCACTGAGAAGTCTGCTGCCAGACATATTGGAGGCTCCTTTATATGTTTTTTTTTTTTTCTTGCTTCCCTTAGGACCTTTTCTTTATCTATAACCTTTGGTAGCTTGATTATTAAATGCCTTGAAGTAGCCTTGTTTGGGTTAAATCTGCCTGGTATTCTATGACATTCTTGTACCTGAATATCGATATCTTTTTCTAGGTTTCAAAGTTCTCTGTTATTATTTCTTTGAATAAACTTTCTACCTCAGTCTCTCACTCTATCTCCTCTTTAAGGCCAAT
>NW_012151577.1:0-378 GCF_000956105.1 Propithecus coquereli | reverse complement strand
TGCTGACTTGGAGCTTAATTTATTCTCTTTTTCTAGTTCCTTGAGTTGTAAAGTTAGTTTTTTTGAGATCTTTCTTCTTTCTTAATATAGGTATTCATTGCTATAAATTTCCCTCTTAGAACTGCTTTTGCTGCATCTCATTAGATTTGATATGTTATGATACCGTTTTCATTTGTCTCAATATATTTTTTTATTTCCATTTTGCTTTTTTCTTTGATTCATTGGTTGTTCAAGAGCATACTGTTTAAATTTCACATATTGTGTATTTTCCAATTTTTCTCCTTTATTGATATCCAGTTTTACACCACTGTGATCAGAAGAAATACTTCTGATTTAAATATACTTCTGATATGGTTTAAATCTTTTGAATTTGTTAAG
>NW_012151576.1:7526-8507 GCF_000956105.1 Propithecus coquereli | reverse complement strand
CAAATTTTAATGATCCTTTTCTCATGTGCCGTTTTTGAGTGAGCCAGATTGAGACAGGAACATGAAAGATTGGAAGTGCACTGTAATTGAGTGTGTTTTTAAAGAGAAGGTCTGCTCCTATGGGAGTGGGTATGGGCCAGACGTCAGGAGGGCACAGTCATCTGCGAGAATGCAGGCGGTGTTGCCCGAGTCCTAGAGTCCAGATAGGGTCAGTCGGGTTTATTGGGATTATGCTCCAAAATAAAGAAAAGTATTCATCCCTTTTAAGGGTTATCAGTTCTATTGCAGAGTATTTTTGTTTTAAAAAGCTCTGGGAGTTGCTAAAAAGTGAAAAAATAATCTTAACAGTTTAATGTGGAACCACCGTGGTCCGGGCCAAGCTGACCAGTCAAGAAGTGAGTAACAAACACAGTCACCAGGACAACTCCGGGATTTGGGGGTGAGAAATGGTCACCAGATTTGTTAAGATCCAAATCCCATGTGGTTTGTTGGTTTGTTTGATTTCCTTTTCTATTTTTTGTGAGGAAAGAGAAAAGTAACATTGAGACATAATGATTACAAATACTTTAAAGACTTCCTAGAAATGAGCTAACTTAGCAATTATCTGCTAGGAAAAGTTGTCCAAAAAAACTTATAAAGAACTGAACACTATGTGGTAAAATCATAAACAACCACCAGTGTAAACAAGAGAAGATAGCTGATGACTCAGAGCCACGAAGTGTCTTAAATAAGACACTTCATCCCCCTACATCAGTGAGAAAAGGATGGTACTCATGCCTTAGGGTCACTGGGAAGCTTAAATGAGACAACTCATACAATATATTGAGCACAGTGCTGGGCATAGCTAAGTGCTCAATAAATGATTACATACATGTGTATGTATGTGTATATATACACATATGCATAGTTTTGTTTATTTTGTTAATGACCATTTATTTATATGTATAATTTTATATGTATTACATATCTATTACATATTAC
>NW_012151576.1:4440-4681 GCF_000956105.1 Propithecus coquereli | reverse complement strand
CAAGGCAATTTATCATTTCATCATCTTATGAAATAGCCTTATGAAATTTTGTCATGTTTTCTTAAGTTTACTACACTTGGGTTTCTGTGGTTGCCTATAACATGCCAATTAACTTCTCCTAAGTATTGTGTTTATCATTTGGGTAGTATCTCCAACAGCATATATGGATAATATTGACATTTATGTCTTTGACTAAAAAGCAATAGCAAGGCAATTTATCATTTCATCATCTTATGAAATA
>NW_012151576.1:2876-3722 GCF_000956105.1 Propithecus coquereli | reverse complement strand
AAAATGGTCCTCAATTTAGAATGTGATTTAAAGAAATACCTAGGTACAAGTTGTTATTATATCACTAGACACTAAATCCATCTGTTATCAATTAAATCTTCATTAAGCATTTCTACTTCAAGCATAATTTTACATATCAGAGTTCTAGACTGCAAACAGTTAAGCATAAAGCCACTATCTTGGAAAGCTATTAGAAACCACTGAGATGGAGAACAAGATTTGAAATATGATCAAGAATGAAAGGAAGTTTATGGCAGAAGTTGCTGCAAGGTCATGCCCTAGGAGCACACTGGCAAGGATGCCCAGATGCCAGAACTGCATACAAGATGCCAGCATGGCTACTACTACACTTGCTGTCACTAGACGAGGCCTCCATCACCACCGTTTCTGTTGTCAGTGGACATCAGATGCCATAAGATTGGACCAAGAAAAGATCCCATCACATTAAAAGAGGATACAACAGAATTACCTCAGGATGTTAGCAATCTGGATTGGCTTCAATACAGCTGTAGAACTATACAGAAAAATTTTAAATATATAAGAGCCAAAGAAATGGAACATCATTTAACAAAGTTAGCTAGAGTCTTAGTGGAGCTTTCATATGTTTACTGGTAGATAGAAGAATTGAATAAATTCTAAGTTTTAAATGTAGGGACATGGACAATGTGGGCGAGGAGAGCATCCTTCTCTTAAAGATTGGGACCTAGTGAACCCAGCAAGAACCCAGCAAGTACCCAGCAAGTTTTAGGGTGGATAAATATTCTGTGTATATAAAGCCCCAGACCTAAAACTCAGCTGAGATCTCTGGTCAGTAAATAACCTCCATCAGCAGCATTAGTGCTTCAC
>NW_012151576.1:0-459 GCF_000956105.1 Propithecus coquereli | reverse complement strand
CTTCAAGCATCTTGACAACTTTTTGCAGGAAAAACGCTTCCTCAACTAGCAGGATGCAGAAAATGCTTTCCAAGAGTTCATCAAATCCCAAAGAACAGATTTTTACGTTACAGGACTAAACAAACCTATTTCTCATTGGCAAAAATGTGTTGATTGTAATGGTTCCTATTTTGATTAATAAAAATATGTTTGAGCCTAGTTATAATGATTTAAAATTCACAGTCCAAAACCACAATTACTTTTGCACCAACCTAATAGTTTTCAAACTCAATGCCCTAAAAAAAAAATGTGTACTTGGCACCAAGCAAAATATTAAATATTTGACATGTAGTATGTCTCTAAAAACCTGTTTATGAATTAAATTAGTTCATCATTGGATACTAATTATAATGCATAATAATTGCTAGAAAGGAATGTAATGAAATCTACATTGAACACTTTTGTTACTAGTTGTAGCAA
>NW_012151575.1:6430-7941 GCF_000956105.1 Propithecus coquereli | reverse complement strand
AATTCACTTGAATACAAAAGAATTAACATAATCTTCTTTAGTGCTTTCGGTAAAAAGTATGTTGTTAGCTTGAACCAGCAGTAAGGTTTGCAAATCCTCCTCAGATTTAAAACAATCTGCTTACAGGGTTTGTGACTTTTCACTTCTTTTCTTTTATTCCTGCATATGCATTGACAGTTCAGAGTTCAAGCTTTCCTTCTAGTGGTAATAAACCCAGATTTGGTCCAAATCTTGTACTTTTTGATATCTTCCACCTGGGTTCCGAGGGCTAAACTCAGTGTTTAAAACTCACTCTTCTATGTAAGAAAAAATCTACAGAGTGAGATAGACTTTCTAGCCCCAAAATGCATGCCCCCCAACACACACATGCACACTCTCTCACGCAGCACTGGTCAATGTCTAAAACTACTTTAACAAACAGGAAACACACAATAAGAGAGAATGAGGCTAAAGATATTAAGTAAATTACCCATCGATTTAAATTCACACTGCCTAGTATGTTTTCCATTTTGCCCCATCTGCCAGGAAGCTCAGAGTCAAATTTATTATTCAGTTGTAGTAAAACTTTCCTACTTTCTGCTTCAGTTAGAAGCCCCATCTTGTTTTATATACTGTTATACTGTTTGTGTCCCCTCAAAATTATATGTTAAAGCCCTAACCCCCAAAGTAGCTCTATTTGGAGACAGGGGCCTCTAAAGAAGTAATTAAGGTTAAATGAGGTCATAAGGGTGAGATCCTGATCCAACAGAATTATAGTCCTTATAAAAAGAGACACTAGAAAGCTCCCTCCAACTCCTCACCTGCCAACACATGTACACACACGCACACACACACGCACACACACCAAGGAAAGGCCATGTGAGCACAGAGCAAGGCAGTGGCCATCTACAAGCCAGAAAGAGAGCCCTCATTAGACACCACATCTGTTGGCACCTTGATCTTGGACTTCCAGCCTCCAGAACTGTGGGAAGATAAATTTCCATTGTTTAAGCCACCAGCCTACGATATTTTGTTACAGTGACCTGAGCTGACTAATACATATTTAAATCCTGTTTTCTCTTTTTATCTGACTCTACTACTTGCCTGATTGCCAGCCCCGGCGCTTTGGTTACCACAAACTTGGCTGTGTTACATCTTCCACCATCCACCTACCAATCCACCTACAAGTCACAAAAACTTTGAAAAAATATTCCATAAACTAAATGAAATTAAAGAGGGTAATGACTCAGTGCAATAATTGGGGGCTGCATTCAACCTATACTTGAAACTTAAAATCGGCCTTGTCTATTGCTTTTTCGAGTGCCCTCTATAATTTTATAAAAAGCAATGATAACATTTTTCCTTCTTAAACTTTAGTGTCCAATTTTATATGTGACATTTCCATAAAACTGGTAAAATTATTAGGAACCAGGGAATGAGTGTGTTACTGTGACTTGACTTCATGGGATGGAGGGAGATCCTTATTGAACTTTGAAACAACCCCACCCCTACCTTATTTCCTTTGTTTTCAT
>NW_012151575.1:3697-4090 GCF_000956105.1 Propithecus coquereli | reverse complement strand
TTTACTTTTGTTGTTTTAAAGTTTATGTTATCTGATGTAAGAATGGCTACATCAGCTTTCTTTTGGTTTTCATTTGCCTGGAATATTGTTTTCCATCTCTTCACCCTGAGTCTGAATGAGTCCTTGTGGGTTGGATGTGTTTCCTGGAGACAGCAGATACTTGGCTTGTATTTCTTTATCCATTGAGCCAGCCTATGTCTCTTCAGTTGGTAATTCAATAAAATAAAATATTTAGGAATATAGAATATATTTAACTAAGGAGGTGAGAAAACTATATAGGAGAACTAAAAAACACTGAGAAAAGAAATTGCAGAAGATGTACACAGACAGAAAACCATACCATGCTCATGGATCAGCATAATCAATATTGTTAAAATGTCTATACTACCCAAA
>NW_012151575.1:1273-1887 GCF_000956105.1 Propithecus coquereli | reverse complement strand
GGGAAACATAATTATTGGTTTATTATAAAGGATATTTCAAAGGATACAGATGAAGAGATGCATATGGCATGGTCCAGGAGAAGAGGTGCAGAGCTTCCATGCCCTCTCTGGTGCACCACACTCCAGGAACCTCCACACGCTCAGCACCTGGAAGCTCCCCAAACCCTGTCCTTTGAGCCTTTTATGGAGACTTCATTGGCTTTCCATGACTGAAGCATGGACAACCATGTCAAAATGTGATTAGACAAAAAGGGTCTGATCTAAACCCAGAAAGGCCTGTCTGTTCAGATTCTTTCTGGCCTCTCTGGGTAGCATTCCTTCTTCTAGGGGATGGGGCAGGACCCTCTCTGGAACAAGGATCTTATGACCTACAATCAGAGTCCAGCCTTAGACAGGTGAAAGGAAGGAAGAAGGTCAGAGAGAAAGATTCTGTTTCCTGAAGTCTGCTTCTGAGGCCTGAAGCACTCCAACATTATAACATAAGACCGTAACAAGGGTTATGGGAGTTATAAGCCAGGAACCGTGGACAAAAACATATATATACATGTGTGTGTATGTGTGTATGTGTGTGCATGTGTGTATCTCATCATACCACACCCATCCTGGGCGCTGTG
>NW_012151575.1:0-1223 GCF_000956105.1 Propithecus coquereli | reverse complement strand
GGGAAACATAATTATTGGTTTATTATAAAGGATATTTCAAAGGATACAGATGAAGAGATGCATATGGCATGGTCCAGGAGAAGAGGTGCAGAGCTCCCATGCCCTCTCTGGTGCACCACACTCCAGGAACCTCCACGCGCTCAGCACCTGGAAGCTCCCCAAACCCTGTCCTTTGAGCCTTTTATGGAGACTTCATTGGTTTTCCATGACTGAAGCATGGACAACCATGTCAAAATGTGATTAGACAAAAAGGGTCTGATCTAAACCTAGAAAGGCCTGTCTGTTCAGATTCTTTCTGGCCTCTCTGGGTAGCATTCCTTCTTCTAGGGGATGGGGCAGGACCCTTTCTGGAACAAGGATCTTATGACCTACAATCAGAGTCCAGCCTTGGGCAGGTGAAAGGAAGGAAGAAGGTCAGAGAGAAAGATTCTGTTTCCTGAAGTCTACTTCTGAGGCCTGAAGCACTCCAACATTATAACAAAAGACCTTAACAAGGGTTATGGGAGTTATAAGCCAGGAACCGTGGACAAAAACATATATATATATATACACATACTTATGTACATATATATCATAGTATCACAGGGAGGGGGGGGCTTGAGGTATAGAAGTAAAGAGACGACATTTATTTTCTCAAAATTGTATTTGGTCATTTTTACAATAACAGCCGAAAAATGGTTGAAGCTTGTAGATTTCTGTGTGGATAGACTACGACGAATGGAAACTCTAATGAAATAGGAATAAGAAAGTGAAGTTAAATGTGATTTGCGCAACTTCATGAGCAACTAAGAAAAGATTCCTAAAGACTTCCTGGATGAGCTTTTCAAGGTTAGCTTCTTAGGCATTTTGAAATAGGATCAAGTTAAATGACAAGATGTGACAGCGCCCATCTCCACTTAGCTGTCAAGCATGGATGCAGGTGCACCTCTATAGACGGTTCTGGAAAAGACCATTGGTCAGGAAAGCTAGTACCAGAATGTCACTTCTTTGAGAATCAAAGCACTTAGCATTTCCTAGTCATATCCAAAAAGAACTAATCAGGTCTGACCTCCAAGATATCTTACAGCCTTCCCAACACAGACTTTCCTAGTTTTCTATTCCATAATCCTATTCACAGACCTGACTCTTCAGTCTCACCAAACTCCTCCCTGACCACCCTACCTAATATTGTCCACCCCCTCGTGCTCTATCGTATTACCCTGCTTTGTTTTCTTCATAAAACT
>NW_012151574.1:1413143-1426990 GCF_000956105.1 Propithecus coquereli | reverse complement strand
AAAAAACATAAAACACAAAAATTCACTCCCATGGGGGAGCTTTCGCCATCTCAATTATTGACAGGTCAAGCTGACAAAAAAATTGAAAAAAAGATTCAAATAACACATTTCAAAGCCTGATTTAATGGACCACAGAAACCAAGAACCCATTCTTCTCAAACACATGTAGAAAATATATAAAAACTGACTATGGACCAGGCCAAACAGAAAGTCTCAGTAAATTCACATCTGAGAAGAATGGGTCCTTCTCTTGATAGTTGGGTCTTGGGTTTTACATCAAAACCTATTCTTTCCTGGGTCTCTATCTTTCCTGGATATTCAGGAAAGAAAATTCAATAATAATTTAAAGTATTGGGATAAAAATCATCTCAATAAAAAGCTCTTACCCATGCCAACTGTCTTTAGGTGCACATGTGGTTTTAGGTTTGGTATCATCTGCTGCTGTTCTGACTGATGCTCTGACACTTGTGCCTTCTCCAACCGACAGAGATGCTATGGACCTGAAGACAAGAAGAAAGTTTATTAACATAGAAAATTATAAAAAGAGGAGAACTTATTGCTCTCACCAACACAAATAAAACTATTATCGATGCCTTAATTTTCTCTCTAGTTTGGACTTCTCAAAAATTGCTCAGCATTTAGTGTAAATTTTCCTCCAAAACCAAATTTGAAGGATCCCTAAAAGCCCATGGCTGCAAAAGCATAAGCCAAAGAATGATCTGTAAGTATAACTAGCAGCAGGATATAAATAGACTTTTAGGCTGTTTCTCTGGGGCAGATCAGGCCTTATGTCCAGAGAGAATGCTAACACTGACTGCTTATTTTACATAGGCAAACTAGAGCCCTGACAACTAAGTATAGAAGCTTTAGGAGACTCAATCTAACTTAAAAATGAATACATTTTCAATTATTATACAACTTTTAGAAACATTCTAATTTTTACAACTAATAAACATGAAATATTACTGAGTTAAATCTTTGTGGTTTAAAATTACACAGGTAATATGGATTCCCAGTAAAAAACACAAAAAAATTTAAAAGAGAGAAAAAGAATCATTTACAATCTCACAACCCAGAGACTGTCAACATTTAACATTTTGGCGTAAATCCTTCCAGACATTTTCAATACATACACAGGACACCTACTATACATGCCATGGTATTGACAAAATCCTTTAGAAAGAGACATTAAATCTAGTTTAGTAAAAAGATGCTCACTGAAACACAAAATAAAAAGTAACTGGGAATAACCTAAATATCCAACAATAGAAAAATACTGTATTATATAAATTATGGCACATCTATACAATGGAATATTAGGAATTTATTAAAAATTAAATATACAGAGAACTTTTAATGATATGAGAGAATGCTTATATTAAATACTATTAGAAGAAAACAGCATAGATAAATATCTGCACATATATTATGATATCAACTATGTAAAAAAAAGTATAGGGTATCAGGTACAGATGGTCTAGATGTTAATAGAAGTTATGGTAAACTGTAATTCTTTCTTATCTTTTTTTGCTTTTAGAAAGTTTTCTACAATAAGCATGTATTATTTTATAGTCAGATAAAAAGGATTGTTGCTTCATAATAAATATATAGAGATTTGTCCTGATAAGATAAATACCATTAGAAATCAAAAACCTGTTGAACAGGATCATGCTAAATTCCTGACAAAGCTTGGTTAGTTTATGAGTCAGTCCCTCAGAGGTCCCATTTTTAAACTGGCAGCAATATGAAACAACTAGAAATGTATGCTACACTACTCAAGTCTTATTCTGCTTAGTCATGCTAATGACTCACCCCTTGTACTCTTATTTGGTTTTCTCAAATGTTCTCTACAGTTCCTTCTCTTCCCATAATTTTACTCAAGATAGATCACAGCTACAAATATATAATTTTTGACCATATATTGTACAGATACTTTGAAAGATTTTTTTATGTTCCAAGTAGTTTTTAGGGACACCAAAATGGCTTAATTTTACATTTTAACTTTTTAAAACATCAGGAAAGAAGTCTGTGTATCAAGAGTTACTTACATAAGTTTACACACTGAGAGATTTGTATGTATACGTGTGTGTATACATTTCTAGTATTCTCTTGATTTTAAAAAAATTATTTCTATACAAGAAATCACAAAGGAATAAATACACTATGACTACAGTCTGGAACTGATTCTGTGCTTTGTTTCTGTTTCCCAAAATGGCTTATCAAAGTCCTGATATGAAATGGCAAGATGACCATGTTGGAGAACCATTGGGAAGAAAAGTACTTTTTTGGAGTATCACAGAAGCAAATGTAAGCACCTGTAACGTCTGTGCAAATCTATGGGCATAAATCTTCCCATTTGGTAGGCCAAAAATAATTCTAGGAATAGGCAGACAGCTGTAACAACATCTATTTAATTTTTACTTTTTGCTAGGTACTGCATATTGTCTTCACGGTACCATATAAAGGAATGGATAAGAGCACAGGTTCTGGAGAGAAATTATCTAGTTTCAAATATGCTGGGTCTGCAACTTCCTACCAATTTGACCTTTAGTAAGTGACTTAATTTGTGCCTTAATCTATAAACAGAAATGACAGTATTATCTATCTTCTAAGGTGGCTGGAAGATTAAATAACGTGCACAAAGTACTTAATCCAGTGTTGAGGGTATAGCATGTGAGCAATAAACATTAGCAATTATTAATATTACTTGTGGAATGTTCTACTCTACACCTCCAGTGTTTGGTTTCCATTCATGAAAAAAAAAACTGTTATATCCATTAAAATTTTGAGATTTCTTTTGGCCTGGGGCAAAGAATTGGGGTGAGAAGACTTGTACAGAACATTTTGCAAACAGTAAAATATTAACATTCAGACAGCAGCTGGTCTGCAGGTGCTCTAATTAGTTTGACCAAAGGATCCAAGGTTATTGATCTCAGTGACAGAACCCTACTGAATAGGTTTCCATAGTGATAGACTCAGCAATCACAGACCATGAAATCGACAATGTCTTCACAGATTTCTACCGAGCCAATTCACTTTTAGTGAAAAATACTGTCATTCCCTTGAGATGTATGAGGAAATCCCTAATGGGACATTGCTCGATAATCTTTGATTAAAAAGAATCTTTGATTATAAAGAGAAGGGGGGACCCCTCCTTAAAGGTAAAGAAAACCAAAACACCCAACCTGGGAGTACAAATGAGCTGCTATTTTTCAAATTTAACAGAAAAGAGTTTCTTTTTAAAATAAAACAAGACTGTACAGAAATTAATACAATGTCACACTATCAGCATTTATATCTTCTAAGAATGAGAAATATTAAAAGAGGAAGAACTCTTCGGGGAAACGGACTACTTAAAATTAGTAAATAAATAACTCTAAATAATATATTACACATTTAATTACCCTGATGCATCCACTCTTAATTTCTTGAAAGCAGTTTGTAGACTCTCCTCCTCTCCATCCTTGGCTTCAGATTTCATTGTGAAAGTTTTTACACTACTATGGATGTTCCAGTTAATACTAAAAAAGAAAAATAAGATAAGCAAAGTGAACACAGGTGCAATCAAAAGCATAGCTTTTGTTAAAAATACATATTATTGATATCATTACTGTTGGAAGGCAAAAAAAAGCAAATTTTTATTTCTAAAAGGAAGTTTAAGCGTAGATAGTTAGGACACTATAGGTTTTAAGAAATGAAATGATACAGAAAATGGATATGTATTATGACAGAATTTAAATTCTCCAAATACCTGATGCCAATATCCTACTACACAGTTTTGGAAACTAGATCACCTGAAATCTATGTTTCAGCATACTTTCTAACACAGGGAAAAATCTCCTCAGCTGCTCTAGAAACCTATGGACAAAATGACTTTTACATTAGAAATAAAAGGAAAAAGCTCAAACTAGAGCACTCTGATTCTTTAGAATGATACTAAATATTTGGCTAGTCTAACAATTTCAATTAAGTATAACTTCATGACACATGATAGCGTATCTCTAAAGCAATCCTGACCCAGGTATCAATATTCATGAATACATGTTTTAGAGAACAAGATGTTACCATTGTTAAAGCAGAATTAGAGACTTATTTCAATGATTATTGATTTTTCAACACTCTGCCTATAAGACTCATTGGTTTTTTTCATAGCTTTGAATACTGTAATTATTAAACAAGAAAGAAAATAAATGAACTATACTTGCAACTCAAACTAGATAAAGAATAGAATTTTTCTTTAGCCAAAAGAAAGAGGTAGAAAGTAAAGAAAAAAAAATTACTGTTCTACAGATGAACCTTTAAATGATCTCTTAACTAGTTTATTTAACCAAAGTTTTCCATTTCGTCCATCCTAATTTTTCTATTTAAACAAAGAAAGGGGGATGAAGGATTAACCAATGTGACAAGGAACACAACAAAGAAGTCTGTTAATAAACCCTTGAATTTAGTCTCCAAATTATTTTCTCACTCAGGGTAATTAGTAGGTACCAAATCCTGAACAAAAAATAAGCAAACCAATATCCATAAACATATCACAGGGAATCAGAAAGACACAAAAAAGTAAAACAAAAAATAGAAGATAATTTTTGTGCAGAGGATTCACTTCTTTATTTCTAAGCTATTATCCCCAAGCCCATCCTCCTCCCCTCCCCACCCCGTGGCACTCTCAGAGGAAGCAGTGCCTCTCTTTGGACCCCTGGGTCTTCTCTGATTCCATATCTGCTCATCTCTCAGGGGTGGGTTTGATGCAATTGTGAGACCTCTAGTATTCCAAAGGTCAAAGTGTCATAATTGTAAAATAAAGAGACAAGGAATCAAGATGTTTCACTCCATTTATTTATTTACATGTAGAAGTTAAGGCATTTTCGGCAGAGCTCTCTGAAGAACACTGAAAACAGTCTCAAAAGAATTCAGCTAGCTTTCACCTCAACTTAACACAAAAAATTTAAATACACTCTCCACACACATTTTGCTGGTTTATTTAACTAGTATTTGAACATGAGGACACATTATCCATGCTATTCCATACTCCACCAATCTCTAATTCAATTTAGAGCAGGATCTTCTCAAATACAGAATAATGTCCTATATACCTCGGGGGAGGGGTGAGCAAAAACCACTTATTCTAATATTTTGAAGCTCCACAGCCTCTAAACGAGTACTACTGCACGTTCTAAACAAATTCTTACTGCTGCCAGAACTAAACTAAGTTTGATTTATGGTTCTCAATTACCTTATGACCAGTTAGTCAAATGCTCAGCCCTTAAAGAGTTAAAAAATCATCTGAGCCAGTTTCCCCAACCCACAGACCCCATACAATCCTCAATCCTCCTTAGGCCTCTCTAGAAATCAGTCAATATCTAAGTAAGCATCATATCTAAATATACACTGCTGAATTCTATAGGTAGAAATTCATTCCTTCCACAAATGTTTACAGAATTTCTACCATGAGTGTAGCACTAGATCCTAGGGATAGAAGCCTGTGAACTCCATTTCTGTAAGGACTGGAATCTCATTCCTGCCCTCCAGAAGCTGACACTATAACACTGTGCTAAGCTTTGCACCTGCATATGTAACTTTTAATTATACAGTGCTGACTTAATAGCATGGCTGGTGACCATTCTAAATGTTAATACAAACTTAGTTAACATTCTAAAAGATCTAGCATCTAAAAAACAAAAGAGACCAAAATAAAAATCTGGCTACAGATTAAAGCTTTAGAAATGAAGTTCCGTGTAAACATTTTGGGACTAACAGGATTTTGATTACTCACCTTTTTTTTCAGTTATTTTAACCCAGAGCAAAGGTGAGTCTTAGGCATGGCCTTAAGTACTAGATTAGAGCCATGTTTGTAATTACAAAAAGCTTATGCTCTTCTGTATTCATAGCTTCCCATTAACTCAAAGCAAGAGCTGTACAACTCCACACAACAGATACAATTGGTTGGTCCTTCCTCATTAACATCAAAATTGTGGGAAACATTCTTGCCGTTTTCACCGCAGTGAATTCTTGTTGAACTAATCCCCAAAGAGACAGAACTTTTAAAAGCCTATTAGAAGTTACTTTGTATTGTTTTAAGGGCAATGTAACTTTGCCTCGGATTTCCCCCAGCCTTTCAAAAAAGGTAAATTCTTCTAAGTTTCTCCATCAATAGGGCGAATTCCTGGTTTTCTCTTTCTATGAATAGTATGTGTCACAATCTTATTTACATCTTGCCATTTTAACCAAGACCTCCTTGAACCTCAAGCTTAGGTCTACATTTCCAGGACCCTTAAAAGACCTGAGAACGATAAATGAAGGATCCGCGCGTAAGCGTGTCATCACAAGGTTAAAGATTTCAAAACTTTCCCAGACCAGCAGGAAATGCGGAGTCTGGGGAACAAAACCCGGCCCGGCAACTCTCGAGGAGGTAAACAAGACCGGGTTGAAACAATCGGCTTCCAGGACAAAAAACACATTCACATCTCTCTCTGCACACCCACTCACATTCGCAATACTACAGCCGAAACACCAGAATTCTTTTCACGCAGAATCTGGACCTGGGGCGGTTAAACACGATCAGGGGAAAAGGTCAAAACTTGGGGGGACACGGAGAGTAAGGACAACGGCAGGAGGGCAGCTGTCCAGGCGCTCTGCCCGCCCGGGGTCTCCAACTGGAAAGCTGCGCCCTCAGGAGAGTCCCCCGGCCAGAATGATTGGCTGGAGTAGGGCCAAGCCTCAAGGGATGCGGGAGGAGAAAGGAGTGAGGCCGAAGAGGCAGCCAACGAGAATGGGGCTCAGAGGCAAGCGGGAAAGGGCGGGAAGGGGCAAAGGGCGGCCGAGGAAGGCGAAAAGGGAAGCTACGGCTGGGCGGAAGACCGCGGAGGAGAGGGACCGGGCCGGAGCTGCGGGAGGACTAGAGGGCGGGCAGGGGAGAGAGGGGAGCTCACGCAGGTCCAGGCCGCAGTGGATGAGGGGGCGCGGAGAGGCCCAGGCCCGGCCCAGGCAGTCGGCGCCGGGAGACGACGCGACTGGAAGCAGGCGAGCCCAGAGGAAGCCGCCCGCGGCCAGGCCGGGCGTGGAGGCCGAGATGCGAAGCCGCGGCCCCTCCCCATCACGTCAGGACACTCACCTCCTCGCAGCTGGGGCGCTCCGGTGATCCAGTCCCGTCAGTTCAGATCGTCTCTTCCCCGATCGCGGCGCCTGACTGACCCGGATCCAAACCCGCGGAGGGGTCGGCCCGCGCCTCCGGAGTCGCACTGCGCCTGCGTCACTCCGGCACGGACTCCACCTCCTGCTCATGCTCCTCCCACCCCAGTGAGTTGGCTGCGCGACAGGCGGCGGCTGCGCAGGCGCGGGGCGGTAGCAGCGCCTGGCAAACACCGGTACCCTCCCTCTCGGGAGCACGTGCGCCTTACGTCATTTCCTGTTATTCTTTTCTCTCCCTGTTCCCTCCCGCGTGGTTCGCTCTGGACTCGCATTTGGGGCGTGCCTGTTTCCTCCTCTCTGTCAGGTGAGTGAGTAGGCGTTATTTTTCCCAGTCGCCGACTGCCTCCACTTCCTCGGGGTCTCCTTGTGCTTAGCCGTCTACCTGGAGTCACCTAGGCAACGGAATTCCGGGGGTGAGGACGGGATCTGGAGTCTTTATCGCAGTCTAACCCGGTCCAAGCGGTTGGCTTGATGCTAGAATCTGAACATCTCCCGGGCTCTGACTCCAGCCCTCTGCTCCTAGCATCTTTCAAGTCCTGCGCAGAAGCGAGGTGTTGGCTATGGCCAGGGCCATGAATGTGAGGCCGGAATTGGAGTTAAATTGAAATGCTCGCTTTTGATGTCCCCGTTGTTTGACTTGAGGCAGCTGCTTTTCTTTCTCTGGGCCTCAGTTTCTCCATCTTGTATGTGAGAAAGTTGGACTGTATCAGCGAATCTCTCTTTTTCAGGCGTACACTCTTTTGAGAATATGGTGAGAACTATAGACCCTCTATCCAGAAAAATGCGCCAACACACCAAATTTTGCAAAAAAATTTAGGCAGTTCACCTAAGTAGGTGATTTTTAGGGATCTTTTCATTTCTGTGATTCGGAAGTTTGCTCAAATGGCAGGCAGGAAAATGTGATCTATGCAACCAGCTTCCACCTTCTCCATCACCAGGACTGGTTCTGTTGATCTAGTTGTGCCTGTCCTCGCTTGCCACTCCCCTGCTCCACGTCTGCACTTCTCAAAGCTTCGTGGGAAAAGATGGGTTTCCTAAATAGAGGTGGCTAGCGTTGCTTCTGGCCTAGCCTTAGAGTAAGGATTTTTCCAGGAACCCAAACAAGCCCCTCCCACCTCTTTTCCCAATGCCTTAGGTATAGTCAACGAACTAGATACCTCTAGCTGAACTACAGCCGGGCCTTGGAATGCCTGGCCTATGTCTGGAAATGAAATCTACAACTTATTGTATGTGGTTGTTAAATATAAAGCACTTAGTCTTGGGTAAAACATTTTAAATTTTTTTTATTCGTACCAGAGACTCAATAACTGGCAGGGGTGAAAGAAAACTGTTAATTGAACTTAATTATGGTAATAATAATGGCTGTCCTCTACTGAGAAGCAGTTATGTACATATTCTTTCATTTAATGCCCCTGTGATTTTTACACATTCTGCACAGGAGGATGACTGGGACTCAGCGAGATTAGATACCTTGTTCTAACTTCCCTCGTCTTGTGTCACACAGTACTATTAAATCAGGATTTAAACTGTCTCAGAAGCCTGTTTATCCGTGTTTGCCCTTCTCAAAAATTTCTTGGAAAAGAATAAGAAAGAGGAAAATACGATTTTTTTCTCAGACCTTGCCAAGTGAATTACATCAAGACTAAATAGCGTTTTTAAGCTGCCATTTCAAAATACAACTTCAGATAAAATCTCATACATCCTCGAGAGCAAGGACTGTAGATCTAGATCACTATTGAATTCCCAGGTCTTAACACGTTCCTGGGGGTTAGTAGATGTGCAATACAATTTTGGTGAATTCTCATTTTACCTGATTTCCACCTGTTATAACATTAAATACTAATATCTGAAAAACTGAAGTTTCATTTTTTGTGAGCACATCTCCATCATAAAGTTACGATGGAGAATGTGACTCATTACTCAAGGAGTACTTGGAAGATGAGAATCTCTCGGGAATACGAAGTCTCTTAACTCACACAGCTGACGTGGCGTGAAGTTTTAAGTCATTATACATAGGCAAGGTTCACTGCGTGGTACATCATGACTTGGAGTGAGTTAGAGAAGCCGCAAAACATGTGATCTGAGTGAACAGAAGCCAGACCTGCCTCCTGTTGCCAGCAACACAGGATCATTTTAGCCATGGAAAAAAACCCTGAACTTGTGTGTGGACTTTATATTCAGGAAATTATCTTGGTATTAACTTAATGCACATAGTAATGCCATTTAATTTAAAAGCTATGGTAGATGTAAAATTCCTCTAACAGTGCTTCCTTCTTGTTACAGTTGTCTTATAAGTGGCTGAATAGAAACTTAATTCCATCATTTATACTGTAAAAGCAATCAATTTATATAGGAAGATAAGTTTTTGTTTTAAAATATAACCTTGAAGAAGACAAGTTCACAAATTTATTTCTCTACCAATATGGCTGCCATCCTACCGGTTGGTAATCTGGAAAAGCATTCTTATCTTTTAAGGCTCAAATAATTTAATTTGTTCTTTACCTTGATATAATTTTTAAAATGGCTTTGGGATAGATAGAAGGTAGTGATAATAATTATGATTTGTGTATTGATTTGCAACTGTTCGTTTAATCATCATAACCAACTTGTGAAACAGATACTTTTATTATATCCTGGAGAAACTTAAGGCTCAGAGCAGTTAGATAACTTGTCCAAGGTTACACAGCTTGTAAGTGGCAGAATACGGATTCTAATCTAAGCAGTCTGACTCTACCACCACCCGCGTGATTGCTGAGTTACACTGCTTTTCTTAGCCTACCCACACCCAGCTAGACCAAGGACACCTGCTTTCCCCTTGGAAACACCAGTGGGCTTGAGGAAATTAGCTGCCCAGGGCCTGGCACTGTGTTCCAGCCACACTTGCCTTGTGTGTCTTTGAAACTACCAGGCACATTTCCGTCTGAGGTCTTTTGCATTTGCTGTTTCCTTTGCCAGAACAATATTTACGCACAACGCCTCTTTTCATTGGAATCCCTGCGCACATCATCTCCCCAGAGGGCCTTCCCTGGCTTCCCCAGCAGCCCCCTCTACTCTGTAGCCATTTCCCCTGCTTTGTTTTTCGTTACAGCACTTACCACTGCCTGACAATGTCTGTTTATTATTTGGCCCTCTCGCTGGAATAGAAGCTACCTGAGGACAGGGACTTTATCTCTTTTGTTTGTCACCACTTTTTATTGAGTCTAAGTTGCACATTTTCCCACAACTCAGCACTCTTAAAATCTGGACGTGTCTTATAATCCACAGTGTGTCCTGGTTTAATGGTAGTATTTTTTTTTTCTTTCTTAATTGTACCTACAATAACTGGTAAGTCTTTAAAATGATGGTGTCTTAGAGTTAATGAAGATACAGTATATCCCCAGGGCCTAAACTCTTGCGTGGCACATAGTTGGCACTCAGTGATTACTTATCAAAGGAAGGCATTGAATGCTCACCGTGTGACAGAAACTATTTAAATATTTTTAATCCCCACAGTCGTCCTGTTATGAAATACTTGCTGTTGCCAAGGCAGTGTGGTAGTGAAAATTAAAGGTATGTTGCTCATTTTGGAAGGCTGGGGCAGTGAAGAGAGCTGTGCCCAGTGACTCTGCTCAGCTGTGGGACCACAGCACATCAGGTTGCCTCTCGTGTCCTCAGTTTCCACTCGTTCTTTCTGCAGCCTTTAGTGAACACTTGCTGCTCGCCTGGTGCTGTGCAGAAGCCCTTGCGAAGCTGGTGGTCTCGCTGGAGAGCCCCAGAGTCAGCAGAGACACAGGGTGTTGTGTGGGCACCTGGGAGGGTTGCCGAGCCCCCTCTGGAGGTGCAGGGTGGTGTCTGGGAGAAGCTCCTGGGGAGGTGTGGAAAGTCAGGGGTTGCCTGGGCAGAGGGAGGGGCTGGAACGAGCCTGGAGAGCGAGGCCAGGCCAGCTCAGGGAGAGAGTCAAGTTAAAGAGCTTGGATTTTATCCCGAAGGTCATGAATGATTTTCAACAAAATGATGATGTCCCGGTTAGCAGTTGATAGCATTCTGGCAGCCTCTTGGAAAGTAGCTGGGAGGGGGAGAGGAATGTAAAAGCGGCCACTTAGAAGGCACTGGAAATAATCTGGGGGAAGGCCAGACCTGACACCCGGGCTGAAGGACGGTGAGTAGGCTGAGCAGGGATGTCTCTGTAGGTGGCCCCACTCACTGAGGGAGGAAATCCAGGAAGAACAGGTCTGCGGACTGGGGAGAGTTTGCTTTCAGACGTAAGGAGTTTGAGGTGCTGATGAAAGCAAGAATCAGGTCATGAAAGGTCTTAAAGACCATGGCAAGGAGTTTATCCTGAGGACCATGGGGGTCATGGAAGAGAAAAGAAATGGCTGAATTTATTTTAGGAAGATTATTCTGGTCTCAGTGTGGCCTGGCACAGTGAGCCAGGCCTAAGGTAGCAGTGATCTAGGGAACAGGTGGCCATAGTATTGAGGACCAGTTAACACATTGAAAAGTTGTGTAGATGAGGCTTTGTCGAGAGAGTGAATGTGAACAAAAGAGGGGCAGTGAGCAAAAGTCAATATTTTGCTTTCTGCTTTGCGCAGCCAAAGGGATATTACTGCCTGTCTAATTAAACTCTACTAAATCCAGTTGACAGCAAAGAAAGAAAGAACAACATTTAAATGGAGGAAAATAGTAACAGCTAATACTAGCTCTTAGAGTGTGTCAGAAAACTCATTTTAATTCTCACAACAATCCTATAAAATCACCATTATCTTCATTTTTCTACATGAGGAAACTGAAGCAAAGAGAAGTAGCTCACCTGAGGTCACACGGCTAGTAAGTGGTGGAGCTGGAATTTGAGCCTAGGCTGCCTGGCTAGAGTTTGTGCTGTCACTGCCTTCCCATGCTGAGATAGCTCTAAATGACGAGCTCAGGTGGGACATACTGAACTTGAGAGTCCTGTGGGGCAGCTGTGTGGAAGTGTCCAGGGGGCAGGAAGACACACGGGTCAGAAGCTCAAGTGGGAGATTGGAACTGGAAGTAGAGACTGTGGAGTCTGCATGCAGGTGGCCTTGAAGCCACAGGAAAGGGTGAGGACCCCCAAGGAGAGGGTGGGAAATAATAGGAGGAAAGGGGCAAACACGAGCATCCATCCCAGTTGTGGGGAGGATATTTTTCCTTCTGTGAATTCTCATCTGGCTTATAGATCATCGGTCAACACTGAGTCCATCCCCTTGAATTTTTTTTTAATATTTTGTAAAGACAGGGTCTTGCTGTATTGTCCAGGCTGGTTTCCAACTCCTGGGCTCAAGTGATCCTCCTGCCTCAGTTTCCCAAACTGCTGGGATTACAAGCGTGAGCCCCCGCGCCTGGCCCATTCCCCCTGAATTTGATCAGCTCTGGGTACCGTGACAAAGTAGAGTTCGTGGACCCAACCTGGGTTATGGTTGTAACCTACCCTGGATGGTGGTAATCCTTAATCCTCCCCACTCTGTTCTCCCATGAGGTTCTACTTAGTGTGCAGTTGACTTCACTGGGCATTTTTTTTTGCAAAAATCTATAATTGAAGAGCCTCTAGCCCCTCTGTCCACCACCTGTCAACCTTGTCAGCTCAGGGCCCCTCTCTGTCTCTAGTACTCCAGTAACACTTCACTTAGGACTTCTTCAGGTGCCCCCTTAAGTTATTTTTTAGCCTTTTATCCGTACATTCCTTGAATCTCCAGCTAGATTCTAAATTTCTGGAGGACAAGATACATTTATATTACATTTTTTCCCCTTGCCTCCCCCCTCCCCCCTAGCCCCTGTTCCCATGACACTTCACATGTAGCCCATCAGAGCAAGGGCTGCATTTTGCATCCCTGTACCCAGCACAGGGTCTGCCACAGTGTGTACTGAATGAGTGAGTGAGCCAGTGAGTCCGTCGGTCAATCGCTCAATCAACTCAGCAAATCCATTTGCCTGCTGGTTTTTTAGAGCCCTGACTGGGGAAGGGGAGGTGGAGGGGGTGGGGAGGGGGAGTGGGGGGGAGGAAATAGGTGAGGGCTGGGGAAGTGGGGATTAGGGGCCCTTTCTTGTCCTTCTCTTCATAGCCCCAAAGCTACTGTGGCCTGTTATTTTGGTAGTTGCTTTCCTGCAATGTTGGGCAACAGAATGGGGAGTGAAGGACTCTGCGACGCCTTGATAAGTGACCTGGCCACGCCCCTCTGTGCGGGTTCCCGTTAAGTCTGCCGCAACTTGAATTCTGAGACTCCAGTTAATCCTGAAGAACTCTGGAGGTGGGGTGGGGGGTCGGGGTGTCTTCCTGGTAGCTGTCGGTCACCAGCAGAGGGAGCCCTAGGGTTGCAGGTCCTCTTGCCTTAACTGGCAAACCCTTTCTCTGTGGACTTTCACACTGTTGAAGACCAAGTTTGTGAACCGCTTGCCTTCTCACTCAAATTGCCACTCATTTGAACTTGGCAGTTTGAACTGTATGACGACCTCAGGAAGGTGTTAAGGCTAAAACGTAGAATCAAGAAGTATAGCTACAAAAGAAAAGAATCTTTGGGAGTATTGAGGACAGCTTCTGGGGTGCTGGTAATATTGTTTCTTGATCTGGTGTTGGTTATAGGAGTGTGCGCTGTAACAGTATATGTACATTTTTCTGTGTGTATGTTTAAATTTCAATTACATTTTTAAAAACTTAAAAAATA
>NW_012151574.1:1402392-1412520 GCF_000956105.1 Propithecus coquereli | reverse complement strand
CTTAATCTTCAAGAGATAAGTGCTTATGAAAAGTGCACTAAGATACCATTGTTAACCTGTCAGATTGGCAGCCCAGGGGTTTGACAGCACACTCTGGATGGGGGTGGAGGTGGGAGTAGGTGGGGGGTAGAGTAGGCAGCAGGCCCTTTGTTACATTGCTGGAGGGATTGTGAAATAAGCAGCCCTGTTGATTGGTAATATCTACCAGAATTACAAGCCTAGGAATCTACCCTGTAGATGACATTTGTACATATGTGTAATAACTTATGTAAAAGGCTATCCATTGCAACATTGGTTGCAATAGCAAAAGGTTGGAAACAACTCCAGTGTCCATCTGTAGAGGACGGGGCAAAAAAACTGGTGCATATGCAAAGTGAAACACTGTGTAGGGGGGTGGAGGGGCTGAGTAAATTCACAACTAATGGGTGCAGAGCACACTGTCTGGGGGATGGTCATGCTTGGAGCTCTGGCTTGGGCAGTGCAAAGGCAACATATGTAACCAAAATATACCCCCATGATATTCTGAAATTTAAAAATTAAAAAAAAAATTGTAACTAGAAAAAAGTTTGAGGAAGCTCTGTGTGCACTGAGGAAAGATATCTAAGACATATAATAGTGAAAAAAGGGTGTACAGCTGAGAATATATTAATATATTTGTTTTGCTTGTATGTGCATAAAGAAACACAAAATCGGATGTGAGGGTGATCTGGCTGCGACATCTGTCACCCCATTGATCGCCAGCGTTGATTCGGCTGATCTGGCTGGCTAGGCGGGTGTCCCCTTCCTCCCTCACCTCTCCGTGTACATCCCTCCCGAAGCTGTGCACTCGGTCGAAGAGGATGACCTTCCCCGCTAGAGGAGGACCGGTCTTCGGTCAAGGGTATACGAGTAGCTGCGCTCCCCTGCTAGAACCTCCAAACAAGCTCTTAAGAAACACTGACAAGATGGACAAGAAACCAAGAGAAGTGTTTCAGAAATGGTGGGCAGGCGGGAGAGGCCAGACTTCTTAATGTGTACTGTGTGTTCTAGGCTTTTGAATCATGTCAATGTATTACCTGTGCAAAACAAAAAATTTAAAGAGCCCCTGCTCTAAAGCTGTTGAGTTAAGCCTTTAAGCATTCATAAATTATTAAATCTACCCAGCAACAGAATGCCTGGGTTTGGATTTTCACTTTGAATTACCTGTGTCGTGGTAAGAGTCTTCAATTTACTCTACATTGGAACTATTGTGTCACAGTTTCCTGGCTCAGCCTAACTCTCAAGAATTCTTTCCTTGCCCTACATGTGCTCTCACCGGATCTTCCCCCTCAAGTGTTGACACTCAATTGTTACTGTTCAAAGTATATCTTCATTCTCTGCTTATACGTTCATGAGCATCTAATTCTGCCTGAGGGAAAAAGAAAAGGTTTCACCATAGAAGTGTCCCCAGAAGTCATTAGATATGAGATCTTGCTGTATGTCCTTGATCTTTGCCTGTGACTATATCCCTTCTGTCCCCTTTCCTCCTCCTAAGACCAGCCCCTACTCTGACATCACATTGGTTCCCTTCTCTCCCACCTTCCCAGGAAACTCACAGTGTTTTCTGGACGTGCTGATACACATCGTGTCTTCTCTCATATCTAAAAAAAACATGAAAACAAAAAATGGAAACTCCAAACCCACAAAGCCTCCTTCTACCAAGGTTTCCCCTAAAGCTGCTTTGCTTTTCTCTTTTCTCCCTGTTGGAGCCGTAGTCAGTGTCTCTACTTCTTTCTCTCCCTCCCTCTCTCTTGCCAACCTGCTGCAACCAGACTCTTCTCCCACAGAAACACATCTTGCCAAGGTCGTGAATAACCTTTGCTGAATCCAGTGTCCCCGTCTCTTACGTTGTTTGAGTTCCGAGCATTGCCTGACACTGGACATGGCCTCCTTAACTGACGCACCTTCTTGCCTTTGCGGCCACCGCACGTGGGGATGTCCTCTGGGCCTCTCCTTGTCCATCTCCTTCGAAGATTTCCCCTGTCCATCTGCTGGTCCTCGGGGGTTGCACCTCAGCTCTCTTCTCACCTCATACTCACTTCCTGGATCATCCTGGGTCGGAGAATATAGAAAGCAGCTCTGACCTGCTTGAGTGAAAAAGGAATATACTGGAAGAATATCAGAAGACTAACTCAACAAAAGGAAAAGTTGAACAACCGGGCCTTATCAGCCTGGGAACCAGACCAAGCCTTTTCCAGGTGCCAGCAGTCTCTGGGGCATTGCCCAGGGTGATTCGGTTCCATGCATTTTTGGTCCCAATGTGTCTCTCCTTACAAGATTCAAATTCCCGGGAGAGAAGCTCTGATCGGGCTCTATGGCAGGGACACATTTTGCCCATTCCTACTCAGGTGCAAAAACAATGCAGCTTCCTCTGTATCTCTCAGCTGATCTTACTTTCCTCTCAACCTCCATTCTCCCAACTGTAGGGGCATTTCTGTCTCTTCCGGTCTACAACACTCTGTTTTGCATACATATTCAATAAGTGGGGGTTTCTCCTGTCTCCCGTCTGCTTCCATTGTCTTGAGGTGGCTTCTGGGTATAAGGGGGTGGTGGGTGAGCTCTATGGTTCAGATGCTGTTTCTGCCCTTTGCTGGTCTTCACTGCCACATGGCTGCTCTGGGTTTGTCCCTAACCAATATGGATTATGGTAGAACCCACCAAGATGGGGCTGACCTGATTTATTAGTAGTTCCTGAGCAGTACACTGACCTGCTTATAATCATGAAAATTGCCAGTGTCTGTAGTCATGAGGGCCATGTGTGTGCCATGGCCCGCACAGCTTGTCACCTGGCCTTTCCTCATCCATCAGCCTTAGCACATCACTGAAGCACGTGCACACTTGCAGATCACCTGCACGGCACCCCCAGGCCACGGGGCAGTGGGGAGCTAATGTCCGGCACACCATCTCCCAGGGCTGCTTTGATGCAGCTATGACATGGCCAGTGGGAGGTTCCTCTGAGAGGCCAGTGCTCTCCTTGGGCTGTGCTCAGGGAAGTGGGACACCAGTGTCCCCTAAACCTGTCTAGGTGCTTCTGAGCCCCACACAGAGGATTTGACCTTAGAGGAGGGTGGACCAGAACACTTGCATCTGAACTCTTGTCCTGCTTTTTCTCCTTGGCGGCACGAGAAGGCCTTTGTCCCTTCCTGCTGTATGGGAGCTTGTCTTTAACCTTGTTCTGCGTCATCTCCACACTGTGGCTTATAGAAAATCTCTATCTTCTCATCCCCAGGTTGTTCTCTTGATCTACAAAGGAAAGATTTGGAAATTAGGAAAACTTTTCCTCCCTCAGCAAAGCCAGATTTTAAGACTGTCTCATTGTGGACTCAAGAAAATTCAAATTTAAAACTTGGAGCTGAGCAGTGGCTTCCTAAGCAGCAAAGGCCATTGATTGCATGGCTGGGGGGCTGCATGCTAATGAGGAATTAGGAATTATCAGTCACAAACGTACATTGGTTTATACATCACACTTTCTCCTTTCCGCCTATCTTGGCAGATGTGCCCCCTCACCGGGTGGCAGGGCACTTTGATTGTCTCACCAAGCCTTTGTGGAAAGGATGGGGTAGTTCTCTGAGGGGAAAAATGGGTTGCCATTACCCCAAGAAAGGAGTAGAGGTGAAGGACAAGCAGAAACAGTGGTGTCTTTCACACCTTCACGCGTATCTGCTTGCTGTTCACGCCACATGTCTCCAGCCCGTGTGTCTCCTCAGCGCCACACCTCTGTGTCCAGTAGTGTCCACTTGTCCTACTAGTCATCTGCATGAATGTCCCTCAAACACCCAGTGAAACGTGTTTCCAGTGTCTTCCCTCTAAGCCTTGTCTTCTGGCCTTTCCTGGTCCCTTCCAATGTAATGGAATTTGATTTCCCTCCTCCCATCTGTGTGGAGCGTAGGTTATTTAATACTGCCCCCTGTATTTTTGGAAATATTTTAATGTGTTGATATTTTTGTAATAACCAATTTTAACAAAAGAAAAATATGCCCCTATAGAAAGTTTAGAAAATAAAGAAGAAAATTGCCTGCCCTTCGGTCCCAGCACTTGAGGATGTCCATTTTCAGCATTTTGTCGTAGTGTTACAGCGGGCCCAAGAGCCACAAGGGCTCTGCTGCAAGCCCTGCCTCTCTGTGCCCACCCTTGTGTGGCCTTGGACACACCGCCCAGGCCCCTGTGCCCCGTTTACTGCTCTGAATCAGGGGAGTAATGATAGGACCTACCTTAGGGGGCAGGGAGAGGTGGAAATGAGTCATGGATGGAACCCTGCCTGGCTCACGGCATCCAATAAGTGTCAGGTACTGCTGTTATCATCATCATCATCATCATTACTATTTTAAATGTGTATATTTTAAATGTTTATAAACTATATGTAAGTTTTATATCCTGCTTTTTTTCATTTACTATTGTGAGCATTTTTCATGTCACGAAATATTCCTTAAACATGATTTTCATGACTGTATAATCCATCATTTCAATATATTCATAACTTATTAATATTTTGTAGTTAACCATTCCTCTATTTTTGGACAATTGGGGGGGTGTCTGTGTGTGTGTGTGCGTGTGTATAACTCTGAGTTGAACATCTTTGTGTGAGTATATACATACAAAAACGTGCGTGTGTGTCTACATCTGACGGTGAGTCTGATTATTTTCTTAGAATAGAATTTTGCACCTAGAACTCCTATGTGAGAAGGTGTGAACTGTTGAAAGTCTCCAGTGACACACTGATAAATTGCTTAAAAGGAAGGTAATGAACCACTCACACACTCAGCAGCGTATGTAATAGGGCCCACCTCACCACACCCTGTCTAGCAGTGAGCTGAGCTTTTTTAAAGTGGCCTTTGTTGCTGCTGTTTCTTTACAAGGTGGGTTTTACTGCATTTCCCTGGGATGGTGGGAGTTGGTCCCGTGCCCAAGGCACTTCCACCTACATTACTTTTTATAATGTTAATAAATTAACCAAGCAGTTCCATAAACCCTGGTGGACATATTAACCTGTTTCCTGCCTGGTCTGTTTTCCTGTGGGTGGAAATACAATCTGTAGTGCTGGTAACACATTGTTTTTTTCCTGTTTCCTTGTTGCCCCTGCCCTAAGATGTTTAGCACTGTGGCATCTCTCCCTGGTGACAACACAGGTCCCAAAGCCCAATAATAGGTTCTAAAGAAACCTGACTTGGGTAAGATATGAGCTTAGGGGTACTGACCCATTATCTGAACTCTTCCCAACCTGCACGCCAATACTTGTGCCTGTTGCAGCTTCATCCTTTCATTCAGTGTACTCTTAACTTGCAATTACCCTACTAATCTTATTCTAAACTTCCAGAGAGAGCGCTAGAGTTTTATTCTGTTCAAATAAACTGTCATTTTTAAGTACTTTATATTTTACAAAATGCATTCACACACGATTCCTTTGATCCTCAGAACAGTTCTTGAGTTAGGTACGTTTATCTCCATTTTGCAGATGAGGCCCAGAGAGGTGAAGCCACTTCTTGAACTGGTGAGTGACAGTCAGATGCGCTTTCTAAAGCATGTTGCCTTCAGAAAAGGAGAGCCAGAAGGATGAAAATTACTTTAGAGGGATGAATACCCGCTGTGTGTGAAGGACTAAGCGCGGAAGAGGAGTTGATGGAGTCGAGGCACAAGCTTGAACCAGGCATGGATGTTAGACCTGTGGTCCTAAGAGCCTCCTGCAGCACCTGCTGCCATTACTTGGGGGGTCGCAGCAGAAGAAACAGCAGCCCGGGACTCTAGAGATCTGGGTTCCCCCTCCATCTCTCCAGGGCTTGGGCAAGTCACTGTATTTTTGGGTCTCAGTTTCCTCATTTGCAAAATGGAAATAACTACCCCTCTCTGCCAACTTAGAGCATTGCTTTGAGGATCTGATAAGGTGGTATGGATGACGCTGCCCTGGGAGCAGCATCTCCCAGGGAGGACTTCATAGTGGGGCACAAGGAACCCCTTAAGCTTGGCTTGCTTACTCCAGGGGAGGGGAGGGCAGGACTCCAGTGAGAGTTCTTTTCCTCCTTTCTTCCTCTCCTACCTCTTATTTTTATCTTTATTATTTTACGATGTCCTTGTAAGATGATGCAAGTGATGCTGGAATATTTTAAATAGAAATAAAAAATTCCATGTGCTCCCCTGTGCCCTTCCATCCTACTCTGCGGAGAACCAGCCACTGTTTGTGGTTCAGTACACCTCCTTCCAGGCTTTAAATAAACAAAACCTCTACATAGTTCTATGTATGTACTTTTTTAATACATACACATATGTACTTGTTTATACAGTTTTGTTTTTTAAATTTTATAAAAATGTCCTCTACACTGTGTGCACCTTGCCTTTTCCCCTTAATAATTTTATCTTGAAAACCTTGCTACATCAGAGCTAATTTTCTTTTCTAGAAAGAAAGACATAGAAACTATTTTCAGCAGGGCACAATGGCTCACGCCTGTAATCCCTGCACTTTGGGAGGCCAAAGTGGGCGGATCACTTGAGGCCAGGAGTTCAAGACCAGCCTGGACAACCTAGTGAGACCTTGTCTCTAAAAAAAGTTTTTAAAAAATTAGCCAGGCATGGTGGCACACACCCAGGAGTTCAGGGTTACAGTGAGCTGTGAATATGCCACTGTACTCTAGCCTGAGTGACAGAGGGAGACTTTGTCTCAAAAAAATAAAATAAAAATTTTTTTCTATGTTTGGGCATTTTACATTTAACATTATTTAATTTGGGTCATTACCAATTTCTAAAATATTACCAATGGTGCTGTATTAAAAAGTTTGTTGAACAAGTTTGCACTCCCTGAGCACAGTGGTAGACATCTGTAGTCCCAGCTACTTGGGAGGCCGAGGCAGGAGGATCACTTGGGTAGGCTCAGGAGTTCGAGTCCAGCCTAGACAACATAGTGAGACTCCGTCTCTTAATAAATACAGCCACCAAAAAAAAAAAAAAAAATTACCCAAAACAAGTTTTTACTCTTGTAAATGCATTTTAAGTGAAGTTACTCATGATACAAATTTTAATAAACAGGACAATCACCTACAACAAAGAATTACATCAACAGAGCCAAGGCTGAGAATTCCTGGCCTGCACCTTGCCAGTGCTAGATATTGTCGTTCCTTTTAATTTTGCCAATCTGGTAATTTAAAAAGTGATACCCTATTTTATTCTGTGCCTTTTCAGGATAATGGAGTTATTTTTACTTCTTTCTTTATGTATTATTTGAATTTGTTATAGTGAACCTGTGTTTCTGTAATTCTTTTGAAAAGCCATTAAAGATTTTTTTAAAAATCTACACATCTTTGACTATTAACTACTGGCCGACTTTGCACCTGTTCTTAAGACTGAATCGTGTAAGTGCCTGCTGCTTAGTCCCTGATAAGGTACAGAAAGAAGTCCTCAGTGTGTCCTTGAGAAGCCATCAGTGCTTCCGGTTAAAGTCTCCCATCCTCTGGCCTTCAGAATTTCTCTATTGCTCTTCCAAAGCACCTTCACCTGGTGGAGCTATCTCTGAGAGTCATCTTAGCCCAGAGATACTCCTCGTCACAGACCAGAGCTCAAAAACAAAATGCCTCCTGTGGCTGACCTTAGGGAACCCAGAACACCCACCATGGGCTCATCTGCCCAGACGCCAGGAAAAAACCTTCACGCTCATTTATCAGCTTTGAAACCTGAGATCCATTTGCCCAGTGAATTTCCAGCTGAGCCAAGCCTCCTGGCGCTTCTGCAGAGCCTGCAGCTGCTGGCATAGGCTCTGGCAGGGCATGAACGCAGACACGTTCCCTCATGTCCACTAGGTCCCCTCAGAGTGGAAATGGAGTGGAGCCCAGTCCTAAGCCCTGCCGGGGACGGCGAGGACTGCCAGATCAGTGCCCTTCTTCCACTTGGTTCAGAGCAAGCCAGAGCCTGCCTGGAGGATGTGTCTGTGATGGACTTGTCAATATCACCGGGAAATTTCCAAGGAAACATCCCATGTGGCAGCCTTTGCAAATCCATGGCGTGGAATCCCCCAATAGCAGACTTTCAAAGTGGGCGCACAGCTCCTGGCCCTGGTGCCAGCAGTTCTGTGCATTTGATCTGCAGCCCAGTGTGGTTTTCCAGTAAAGCAAAGGCATATGTGGCGGCCGCCTGGCCCAATGGCTGTCCACTCTCTAGAATCCACGCAAACCATGTCAGTGGAATGGAGTGTCCAGGCCACGAGGCCACGAATGCCTGAGACACCCCAGCCCTGCTGGCTTAATGACAGAGAAAGCAGGAAGAGGCTCATGGTGGGAAAGGAAGGGAGGATGTAGGCAAAAGGCCTGAGTTCCAGTCCTGCCCTGCTGCCTGCTGGGGCCTCAGCTTCCTTGTTAACTGGTTATTGGCAGCGTCCACTTTTTAAAAATCTGCAATTTTCTCAAATAAAAACACTGCCAATTAGGTAGAGCTGACTAAAATGAATTAGAGATTTAAAGTAGAGTTTAGAACAAGTCTGGTTCCTATTTGTTTTTCTTATTCAAAAGTAATAGATGCTCAGAAGGGGGGAGGGCAGATGCAGCCAAGCAAAAAGTAGTTCATAAGGACACCTGTAATCCCACCCACTCGGAGACCATGCCATTGGCATCTCAGTGGGATCCGTCCAGATACCTGGTTCTTACCCTGGATTGATGGGTGGACTTTGGGGGGAAGAGAGCTCCTGAACTCACTAAAATTGTGTGTTCAGGTTTGATTTTCTACCTCTCATTCAATTTGCAGACAGATTCCTGACTCTAGTCCAAAAAAGAACCACTATATTTTAGGTATTTTCTAGGAATATGTATTAAAAATATTTTTAATGAGATCTTACCATACAGGCTATTTTGCAACCTGCTATTTTCATTTACAGTAAGTTTGTATCTTAATACTCTTTGACAACTTCTGTTTCATTGTTTAGCTAAGCACCATTTAACAAACCCCCTTTTGTGGGCCATTTAGGGTATTTTAGTTGTTTTGCTGTTAGAAAGAATGTGGTGCAGATATAAGCTGGATGAAAAAGAATTAGAACATACCAAGAAAACACAGAAATTTGAACACCTGACAAAAAAGCTTTAAAGGACACAAAAGGTTGCCAAATTATCCTGCAGTGCACAGAAATTACCAATAAGGGACAAACAAGGGATTTATACTCATTTTTAACCAATTACATTTAAGTCGACAAATATTGATAGGGCAGATGCTGTTACATACGGTGCGGCACACTCAGCAGGTAGCTGTCCGCTTCCAGGAACAGGAAGCTCACTACCCTCTGACTCAACCCCTTCCTGCTTGTTTGAACCTTTTCTTTATATTGAACCACAGCCTCCTTCCGTGTAACTTCCTCTGATGGGTCCTAGAACCTCACAGAATAAGTGTGTAGTGTCCCCAACCTGCATATCTAATGAACTTTAGATCTTTGGGAGAAACACCCAATCCCATGGCCCACTCCTCGAGTGCATGCCCAGACTCTGTGATGTCCTTCCCCGGCAGGAAAGGCCCTGGGGACCCCTGTTGCTTCATCAAACCATGCATGTGCCCAGACCTTGCAACGAAGTATCCATGAACATGCTTGGATGGCCCAGATAGGCCCAGCAAGGCCCAGATAGTTGAGGACGGATTGTGCCGATGACACTAGAAAAGTGTCTGCAGCTTCAAGAGGTGGGTGGGGATGGAAGAGAAGATGAGCCAGCCCTGATCACAGAACCTAATCTGCTGTTCTCCCCAAATGAGCCCATGCGCCTCACAGCAGAGCTGCTCACACTAAAGGTGTGTGCTGATCTCCCGGGAGTGTGGCTAAACTGTGGTTTTCATTCATCAGGTCTAGGCTAGGGCCTGAGACCCCAGCCTACAAGCTAGGGTCTTACAAGCTCCCAGTGATGTGCTCCTGCTTCAGAATACACTTGGAGTGTGGGGGAACCTGGGGCAGTGGGGAGTGTCACAGTCTCTGGGGTGAAAGAGCCAGGCATGGAGGCTCATGCCTGTAATGCCAGCACTTTAGGAGGCCAAGGCAGGCAGATTACTTGAGGCTAGGAGTTCCAGACCAGCCTGGGCAACAGAGCCAGACCCCATCTCTACAAGACATTTAAAAAATTAGCTGGGTGTGATGGTGCATGCCTATAGCCCTAGCTACTT
>NW_012151574.1:1375421-1402132 GCF_000956105.1 Propithecus coquereli | reverse complement strand
CAGAATCTCTGGGGGTGGGTCCCTAACACTGCTATTTCAGAAAAGGTCCAGTTAGTTCTAATGTGCACCCAGGGTAGAAAATCACCGATTGGTCCCCCATCCCCTTCTCTCTCACTTCTTTAGTTTGAAAAGCTCCCCCAGGGGCGACTGTTGTGGTACCAGCCCCGTTGGGTTTGGAGCAGACGCAATGGTTCTCGGGATCACCTGGGAGCTATATATAATATCAGTGTCAGGGTCCCTGCTCCAGACCTGTTGAATCAGAATTTCTAGGGGGCAGGGCCAAGAGACTCGCACTTCACAAAGCTCCCCAGGCTGTTGTAAGGTTCAGCCACTGGTATAGAGCATGATATAAGCATCGTCCTAGGATTACCACACTCTTCCCTGAACATTCAGATTCAAGGTCTTGGGTGAAGTCTAGGAACCTGTCTGTTTAACAAGCGCCATAGGTGATTCTCATGAGATGGCAAATTTGGGAAACACTGAAATAGAGGGAAGAGCCCAGATGGGAGTCAGTAAGACAGGGCTCCTGGCTGTGTGACTTCTCACAGGTCACTTGCCCTCTCTGAGGTTTGTCTCTTCATCTGTAAATAGAGATGATAATAATAAGTGCATGAGGCAGAGATGGATCACTGTCCCCCAGAGATCTGGGTACTCTGTCCATAGGATAGAGTTGTTGTTGGAAAGTGGCTCCCCCCGCCCCCAGCCAGGGACTACATTTCCCAGGTCCACTTTGCATTTAGGTGGGGCGGCCATGTGACTGAGCTGTGGCCAGTGGAATGTGGGCAGAGGTGAGGAAGGCTGCTACCCATAAAAGCCTCCTGTGATCCTCCACTCTCTCTCTTCCCACCTGCTCATTGCCTATCAATGCCCAGGCCACCTTGGAAGCCCCAAGGGAAGGGGGACAGAACTCCTCGCGTTGCAGTTACTGGACCAGGAGCAGCTGTCCCATTAGGTGGTACTTGTGCTCTCCAGTTTGCCACAGCCTCCACCACATGCTGCTGCTTCATACCTGGTTTGCCTCACATTCGTGGTACTTCTCTGACGGCTGTGGCTTCCTGAATCAGCGAGCCTCGATGTAACAGGTATAGAAGTTACATGCATTACAGCAAATTCCCGCAGGCGACTTCTAATTCCCAGGAAAACCATTTGTCCTGCCCAGAACTTGGAAGCAAAATCTGAGTGATCCTCAGAGGCAGAAGGATGTCCCCCAGCCCCACCCCACCTGTATCTGTGACCCTTTCAACACCTGTTCTACGGAAGCACAGGTACGAAGTGAAGAGAGCTCAGCCTTATCTGGGGGTCAGATAAACCTAATTCCAGCTCTGCTACTTCCTAGCTGGTGATTTGGGCCAGGTATTTCATGTTTTCTGAGTCTCCATCTCCCATCTGTCACATGTGGATATTAGTCCTCTTCCTACGGGATTTCTGTAAAGGGTCTAGCTCAAAAGGACCTGCAGACAATGTGAATTTCTTCCCCTTTTCCTGTAGTTCAAGAACCAGGACTGGCTTGCCCCCAGTAGTGATGGGGACAACAAGCAGTAAATTTTTTCCTAAAACTCTTTGAATTTTTAAAAAAGGATACAAATAGCTGGGCGTGGTAGCTCACGCCTGTAATCCCAGCACTTTGGGAGGCTGAGGTGGTAGGATCACTTGAGACCAGGAGTTCAAGACCAGCCTAGGCAACATAGCGAGACCCCATCTCTATAAAAAAAATTTAAAAATTAGCCAGGCATAGTGGTGCGTTTCTGCAGTCCCAGCTACTTGGGAGGTTGAGGCAGGAGGATCAGTTGAGCACAGGAGTTTGAGGCTGCAGTGAGCTATAATTGTGCCACTGTACTCCAACCTGGGTGATAGAGTGAGACCCAATCCCTAAAAAAATAAAATAAAAGATAAAAATAATGCATGTCTATTGTAGGCATATCAATCTGCTTGGGCTGCCATAACAAAATACCACAGATCAGATGGCTTAAACATCAGAAACTTAACGAAAGAAGTGGGGTAAAAACCTAAACCTTATTTTCTCACAGTTCTAGAAGCTGGAAGTCCAAGATCAAGGTGCCGGCAGGGTTGTTTCTGTTGAGGCCTCTCTTGCTGGTCTGTGCACAGCCACCTTCTCACTGTGTCCTCACATGGCCTTTCCTCTGTGTGTGAGGACTTCTGTGTCTCTTCCTCTGTGTATAAGCACAAGAGCCTTATTGAATTAGGGCCCCACCCGTCAACCTCATTTAGCCTGAATTACCTCCTTAAAGGCCCTATCTTCAAATATGGTCACATTAGGGGTTAGGGATTCGATATATTAATTTTGGGGAACTCAATTGAGTCCATAACAGTAGGAAAGCCAGAAACTCCAATTAAACAAAATAAACAAACAACAAAAAAACCCATTTATGAGCTTCTGTTACCCACCCCAATATACCCACATAATTGCTATTAAACTTTAGTTGACTATCTTTCTATAATTTATATATTTTAAAAATTGAATTGTACATTTATGCTAACCTGCTTTTTTTTACATTCTGAAGATTGTATTAATAATAACCTAAACGAAATAAAATTTTTAGAGCACCCTATATGTTACCTGTATTTCTTTCTTTCTTTCTTTCTTTCTTTCTTTCTTTCTGTCTGTCTTTCTTTCTTTTCTTTTCTTTCTTTCACAGAGTCTCATTCTGTTGGCCAGGTAAGTGCCATGGCGTCAGCCTAGCTCATAGCAACCTCAGACTCCTGGGCTCAAGCGATCCTCCTGCCTCAGCCTGGCAAGTAGCTGGGACTGCAGAAACGCACCACTATGCCTGGCTAATTTTTAAATTTTTTTTATAGAGATGGGGGTCTCGCTATGTTGCCTAGGCTGGTCTTGAACTCCTGGTCTCAAGTGATCCTACCACTTCAGCCTCCCTAGTAGCTGGGACTACAGGCATGTGCCACCATGCCCGGCTAATTTTTCTATTTTTAGTAGAGATGGGGACTCTATTTTGCTCAGGCTGGTCTCAAACTCCTGAGCTCAAGCGATCTTCCTGCCTCGGCCTCCCAGAGTGCTAGGATTACAGGCGTGAGCTACCTCGCCCAGCCAGTTACCTGTTTGTAAAATTCAAATGTATCATGAAATCTTCCTTCCTCATGTTTAATGAATGTAGATTATTCCAAGTTATAGATGTACTCTAATTTTTTAATCTAATCTCCTATTGTCTGGACACTCAGATGTCCCTTTTACTTGGCGTTTGTTAGCTCTTACCTTTGGGCTAATAACTTCATGCACCTGAGCATCAGTTCCCTCATTTGTATTATCAGGATAATAACAATATCTATCTCAATTAAGATAATATCTGTAAAGTGCTTAGCACGGTATCTGGCACATCGAAAACTCTCATATCTGTTATTATGGTTATTATAAATTGTACAAGCTTGTGTGCCTAGCCAATGGTTTCCATAGGATAAATTCCTAAAAAGTCAAACTCCAAGATCAAAAGGTAGGCACATCTTAAAGACTTCTGTTATAGTTTGCCAAATTTTCCTCCTGAAAGACTAGGCAAATCCACAATCTCTTATCTGAAATGGATTTTTGAATTGAGATTTGGTGGGATTTTAGGAAGGTAATATAGTGTTATAGTGTATATTATGTGACATTCCCAGTGGGGGCTGGGGCAGCACCTCCTAAACAAATACATTAATATTTCTTTAGGGAGAGTGAGATAAGTAAAGATCATAAGTAGCCTCCCTCTATCCTATGGACTGAGTACCCAGATCTCTGGGGGACAGTGATCCATCTCTGCCTCATGTACTTATTATTATCATCTCTATTTACAGATGAAGAGACAAACCTCAGAGAGGGCAAGTGACCCATGAGAAGTCACACAGCCAGGAGCCCTGTCTTACTGACTCCCATCCAGGCTCTTCCCTCTATTTCAGTGTTTCCCAAATTTGCCATCTCATGAGAATCACCTATGGTGCTTGTTAAACATACAAGATATGCCCCCGGGGGCATACATGGTTGAATTTTCCCCCAGAATGTACCATATCCTTCTTTGCAAAATTAAACAGTGAACAACAAGACACTCCGAAGAAAAAAATTCATAAAAGAGAGACAAAGAAAGTGTGCTGAACCAGGGAGGCTAATGGAGCAACTGGGACTTCATAAAAATGTAGCTCCAAGCTTCCTGGCAGCCAAGGCAAGAAGAGAAACCCATGGGCCACAAGACATTTGTTACCTAGTAGAAGGAAGGACACTGATTCTTTATGAGCCATGCTTACAGTCTGGGGGATGTGCCCAGGAGTCCCAAGTAGCATGACCAGGTCGGGGTGGGGGCTTCAAAGCTTGTCTTCCTAATACATCTATTTCCATCTACTGTCTCAGGGCCTGCTTTTGTATTTGCCCGATGGTAAATATGTTGAAACACAATATTTCAGTGAGGGAAGCATGGGTGTGTTAACTTCATGTAACTTCATGTAAAGTTCCCACAAATGTTTAGGATACACTATATGGCAGCAAAAGCTTTACAGCTTTCTGTGGGCTCATCTGATTGTGCCTTGGTCTCCTCTGGTGAAGGTGTGACCTTGGACCAATGACTCGACGTCTCTGAGCCTCACCTTCCCCATCTGGGAAAAATGATGGGGAAGAAATGAAATGAGATGGTGCCTGTAAACTGCTCTGGTCGCTAAACGCTTGCTGCACTGTTATTTATGTTACCATCCTGAACTTATGGCCAAGAGGGCAGACTCTGGAGCAAAACTGCCTGGGTTCGAATCAGCTCCACCACATATGGGCTAGATGACCTTGGACAAGGTCACTTAGCATCTTTGTGCCTCAATTTCCTTCTCTGTAAAATGAGGCCAATAGGATTATTGTGAGGGTTAAATGGGTCCATAGTTGTGAAGCCCTTAGAACAGTGCCTAGGCACACAGTAAGCACTATGTAAGTGCTTATGAAATAAATCATAGTTTGTTCCCTTCTGCCCTTGGAAGCCCTTCTGGGGAAAAGTTAGAACATTACAGTTTCAAAGTGAGATGAGATATTTCCAGACATTAATTTCTGAAAGGAATAGATCTCTATAACCCCAGTGGTCCTAAGAGGTATTTGCTTTCTCCGAGATTGAGAGGCACGAATGGGTTTATAATGGTGGAGTCTTTGGCAGGTGACCGGCCAAACATAAGCGGTTTGGGGGGCGCAACCCACTTCCTTGCGCCCTTGCAGGGAGCCTGACAGAGCCGGCTGGTGGCTTTTCTGGCGCGGGCCCGGGGCGGGCCAAGGGTGGGGGGAGGAAGGAGCTCCCGGGATCCCCTCGCCCTCCCCCCTCCTTGAGTAATGACATTCATAGGGAGGGAGGGAGGGAGAGGGGCAGGCTCGGCGAAGCCATGTGATGCTGGGCGCGAGAGCCGCGGCGCCGGAGGAGCCTCCTTCTTTCCTCCGTCCGACTGCGGGCTGTCATGGCGACCCCCAACAACCTGACCCCCACCAACTGCAGCTGGTGGCCCATCTCGGCGCTGGAGAGCGATGTGGCCAAGCCGGCCGAGGCCCCCGACGCGCCCGAGGCGGCCAGCCCCGCCCATTGGCCCAAGGAGAGCCTGGTTCTGTACCACTGGACCCAGTCCTTCAGCTCGCAGAAGGTAGAGCCCGCGGGCGCCGGCCACGGGGCGCGCGGGTGCCCGGGAGGCTTGGGGCAGGGGACCCCCAGGGCTCGAGGGGTCTGACGGCGGCCAGGGACCCGAGGGTGAAATCTGGGCTTTGGAGGGCCCGGAGGACGGGGACGCGGGGTACGAGGGCTGCTCTCCCGGGAGGTGACTGGCCCTGGCTGGGCCCCAGGAGCGCTGTGCCCCCAATTCTGGGAACATCCATTCTGCCTCCTTCCCTCCCAGGAAGACCCGGTCTGCTGGGGGACTGAGCAGAGAGACAAAGGCGAGAGGAAGGGGATGGGCACTGCTGGGAAGGCGGCCTGTTGGGGGTGCTGCGTGGAGAAGTGCTTTCTGGGGTCTGCCCCGGCAGCCCGGTCTCAGGCCCTCCCTGCACGCTGCTGTCAGGGACGCTGCAGGCCCCCGGGCCCCCTCTGCCTCTCTGGCCCGGCTGCGGCCCTTCTTCTGCTGGGGCTTTGAGGGTCTGTCCCCAGCCGTCACCTACCCCACCCCCATCTTGAGCTGAGAAGGAAGCAGTTAACCCATCCCCTCAGACCGGCTCAGCTCGGCCCATCAGATCGGTGTTTTGTTCTTAAAGACACAGAGTGGCCCCGGCCCCTTAGACCCTTCTCAGACCCAGGGGATCCGGGGGCAGTTGGAAATCCAGTCTGTTTCTGAGCTATCAGGGTTTCAGCTTCCTGGGGGTAAGGCAGTGGGCTGCGCCCGTAAGACAGGGGCGCAATTTTCCCACTCTGGGCGTCTGTCCCGACTCCGGGGCACGGCTTCAGCACCATGGCCAGGGCTAGGGCAGGGGCCTGGGAAGGCCGGAGCTGCACCTGCTGCCTGATCCTCCCACTCCTTTTCTTACTGGAAGGTCCTTTTGTTCCAATCACTCATTTCCGATGGAAAAATAGATTCCGTGGGGGAAAATGGCCTTGGAACCAAAAAGACTTGGGTTTGAGTCTTGGTCCAGGCTTAGTTTCATCGTCTGGAAAGTGGGGTAATAATAATAATAACTATTAATACTCCTATTTACAAGCCCTCCTCAGGGTTGCTGATAGGCTTGTTGGAGAGGCAGTGTAACTTAGCGCTCTAGACCAGCGCTGCTTAAACTTGAGCGTGCATTAGCATCACTGGGTGACCCTGGTTAACACACAGACTGCTGGACTCTACCCCAGAGATTGTGATTCAGGAGGTCTGGAGTGCCTCTCCAACAAGCCACCAGCTGATGCTGGGGAAGCTGGTCCACCAATCACCCTTTGAGTGTCCCAGTTTAGAATATAGATTAGATAGTCCCCAGTAGGAGAGCCATCTTCCCCACTGCTCACTGTAGAGCTTTGGACAGGTCACCTTGTCTCTCCGAAGCCTCAGTTTTATAATCTGTGAAGTGGAGCTAATGCAATAACTTCCTCATAGGGCTATTGTGAGGGTGAAATGAGATAGGATGCACAAAAAGTGCTGATAGCAGTGCCTGGCCAAGGGTCAAGGCTCAGTTAATAACTGGTGATATGGGGTTATTAAAGCTCTAGGTAGAGAAAGGGCCAGGGTTAGCCAAGGTCATACTGGGACTCATCCATACGTCCTGCACATGCTTGCTAAGCACCTACTGCATGTCAGGACTCATGCAAGGGGCTAGGGGTTGGAGATGAATCAGACCGACCTTCAGATTCTAGAACCTCTTCCCACCTGAAGCCTCAGGAATCAGACCCCAGTGGCTTAGACAAGACAGAGGGCAGGGAAGTGGCACCTCCTACAACCACACTCTGATGGAGTCTCCTGCTCTTCCCCCCGAGAATATTTTCTATTCAGCCTGAGCTCAGGGCTGAGGTGGCCCCTTAGTCAGGGATAGGACCATCCAGTGCAACCCCACTTTTGACCAAGTTTCTGCTCAAGCCAGCCTGGGCATTCTCCTGTCTCCCCGGACAGGGCCTTCCTCCTGCACAGGGGCTCCTGCTGGATTCTAGAAGCAGGTAGCCTGGCAGAAAGGGCATGGGCTCTGCGGTTCCATTCTCATCTTGGATGCTTTCTGACTGTGTGACCTTGGGCAAGTCACTTCACCTCTCCATACCTCAACATCCTCATCTGGGAAAGGGGAATTTACATCCTACCCTGCAGAATTCTTGGAGGATTTAGAGTACACAGGCATATAGTAAGTGCCTGGCATGCAGTAGGAGCTTAGCACGTGAATTTTCGTCCTTCCCTCCTGTCTGAAGGGCATTGCTGGCATGAAAGGGGCAGTCTCCCATTGTGAAGCATTCGAGAAGCCTCCCCTTACTGGCACATGGGACTATTAATAGTGGAAAATAGCCACCTCTGGGAGCAATGGTGGCTCCACTTGGCATCTGGGGACCATTCTAGACCCAGAGGGCAGCAGGACAGTGTGGGGGTCCAGGACCCAGACTCTGAGGCCAGACTGCCCGGGCTTCATCCTCAGCTGCACCACTGACCCGCTGGGTAGTCCTGCGGAAGTTCCTTAACCTCTCCTGCCTCAGTTATCCACACCTGTAAATTAGTGCCTCCCCACCAGGGTCATCGTAAGGATTCAGCAAATGCACCCACGTAAATCACCCAGAATAGCACCTGGCACATAGAAAGTGCCAGTTAAGTGCTGGTTGCTGTTATAAAGACATGGGCAGACACCAGGTCAAACTCCACTTTGCCACTTCTCAGCTATGTGACTTTGTGAAAGTGTCTTCCCCTCTCTACGTCTCAGCTTCCTCATATGTTTGGTGGTAATAGCAGTACCTATCTCGGAGGGTTGGGAAAAGTGAATGATGTCATGCACGGTCGCACTTAGCACAATGCTTGGAAAACTTACACACTGATAATGAACTTTCAGGCACCGCACAGGTGATGGTTTGGAGCCACAGGGTTTGGAAGAGGCTCTAAATGCACGGTGTAAATGTTCCTGCCCCCAGTCCCCTCCTCCTTTGCCGGGAAGAATGAGGTTGGGAGGGGCGAAAATGCAGGGCGTCAAGAGACCGAGATTCTAGTGCTGGCAGTCCCAACTGGCTGTGTGACCTGACCCTCTCTGGTCCTCAGTTCCCTCAACAGGAACAAGGGCTACATGCCCGATGCAACCTGCTTCCCTCCCTCCATCCCCAGGCAGGAAGCACTGCCCTGCCTCTCTGTGCCCCCTTCTGTCCCCACACCTGCCAGCCTTTCAAAAACCAAGATTGCTACTTCCCAGCTGTGTGACTTTGGGCAAGTTACTTACTATCTCTGTGCCTGTTTCCTCTTTTGTAAAATGAGGGTACTGGTAGGTACTAGTACCCACCTCGTTGGGTTCTGGAAGGATTAAGAGTTAATACATACAAAGCTCTTAGAACTGGGCCTCACACAGAGGAAGTGCTATGTAAGAGTTGGCTATTATTATTGCTTCTATTTCCACCAGAGAGCATCTCCAGGGCCATCCTCCTCCCTGCAGCAAGCCTGGTTCCCTTACCCCACCCCCTCAGGGTCTGCCCTGTCTTGAGCGTACCTGTGGAGAGCCCCTGGCCCAGCCTTCAGCCCCCAGGTGTACGAGACCCAGGTCTGGGGCCTGCCAGAGGCCATTCCTGACACCCAAGCGGGGCAGGATGAAGCAAGAGGTGAAGAATGGCCTCCACCTCCCGCCCTGGCCTTGCCTTTTGAACTCTTGGGCACCAGCTCCCCCGGCTTGTCCAGGCTGCGCTTGACCGCTTGCCACCTTCCCCTGCCCAAGTGGCGGCCCACAGATGCCACACCTCTTGTTACTTCTCTGCTCAGAAGCCTGCAGTGGCTCCCCGGGTCTCTCCAGGAAAAATCTAGAGTCCTCACAACGGCCTCAGGCCCTTCCACAGGGTCCTAACCTTGCTTTGGTCGGGACTGAAGTCGGAGGAAGCCTATGGGTCCTTCTCAGAACAAGGTTTTTAATTGAATAAAATCAAATGCACAGGATTTTTAGATTAGGAAGGAAGCCAATCATAGTGAAGTACAGCATTATATAATAATATATATGTTTCCGTATTAACCCCTTTATATAACACGATCTGGTGGCAGATCTGATAGCTACTGTCAAGTTGAAGTCGTGATGAGTGTGCATGATATTTTGAGGTAACTGCAACAACCGCAAAGTGATGAAAATATCTGACAATATTGCAGGCACTGCTAACACTACCGTACTTTATCGCCTACATTCCTAATGGAAGAGAATGCTAAATGTCAGTTTGAGATGACTGAAAATAAACATGTAATTTTCCCATCCGACTTCAAGGACTCCCTGAATTTACTCACGGGCCCCCTGGCCTAGGAGTGTTGATTAAAGGCCCCTGCATGTGATCTTTCTCCTTCTCTCCTCCCTGTCTGCCCTCACACCCTGCCCCGGCGACGCTTCCTCACCGCCATCCCAGCTTGTCCCATGTGCCCAGGGCCATTCCTGCTGCCTGGAGATCTGTTCCCCAGGCCCTTGTGTGGACCACTCCTGACCTTGTCCAAGCCTTTGCTCAAAGGCCACCTGCGCGAGAGGCCTGCCCTAGTGGACCACGCTCTTTAAAATCGCCTCCGTCCCCCTGGTACCCTGGGACCCGATTCCCCTTCCCTACTCTAGTTTTTCTGTTTTCTGAAGCACTCACCATCTTTTGACAGACCGAACCATTTTAACTGCTTATCATCTGTCTGTCCCCACTAACGTGTCAGTTCCCTGAGGGCTGGGATCTTCATTTTATTCACTGGCACTTAGAACAAGACCTAGCACATAGTAGGCACTTAATAAATAAGTCTCGAAAAGTGATGAATTGGTAAATATAAAATGTTATATTTAAAAAAGGTATATAAAACATACAACTGCTCTTAAAAATAAAGTCTATTAATTTTTTTAAAAGATATTTGAGACAAATAAACTGGGGTTCAGAGATGCTAAGTGTCTTTTACAAAATCACACAGCAACTAAACGGCTGGGCAGAGACACCATCCCAGCCCATCATCCAAACAAGGGCCTGGGTGAGGAGAGACAGGACCTAACCTACAACAATGAAGCACCCATGGGTGATTTTCAGGCACCCACAGGGAAGGTGGTTTACCCAGAAATGGTTGATGTCTGGTCACACCGAGTGGTGACCACTTAAGTCTGGTCCAGCCTCTAGGAGGCAGAGATGGCAGATGGCCTTGGTGACTGCATGCCCTTCCCTTGGGCTTGGCTTCCTCTCTGGGTCCCCCTCCCCCGCAGGGTGACACATGGCTCTGGCCTGCAGCTCAGCTAAAGGTGAAAGTCTCCTTGGCCACCTGCCAGGGTGACCCTGAGGCAGCTCCAAGCAAGATTATTGTACCTCTAAAGATAGTCCCCTCCCCAGACAGCAGCCACACCTGACACCTTCGCTGGAGCTCCAGCAGGGCCCGGGAGTGGCCGCTGCAAGATGGAAGGCCAAGTGTCTGGACCTGCCAAGGGCAAAGGCCTGGTTTGGTCTCTGTTTCCATCCAGTTGGAGGTCCCAGTTCAGCCCAGAGGCTGGAGGACCAAGCTGAGGCCCAAGGATGCCAGGACTGCAGGGATCAGAGAAGGCAGCCATTTGCTTCAGCCAAACTCCAGCCTCCATTCTCTGGGCTTCTCCAGGGCACAGGCCACCCACGAGCTCAAACACACACACACACACACACACGCCCTCACACACACACACACACGCTAACACATGCACACACACAAGGCCCACACTACACGTGCACACACACACACTCACACCCACATCGATGTAATACTCGAATGCTCACACTTACACATACACTCGTCTGTGCACACCACACTCACGCACACATAGACTTGCACACACACTTGCTCACTCACACACACCCAAACAGATGCCACTCCCGGGCGTGCTGCTCACTCTCTGCAACATTTCCTCCCCCTCTCTCAGACAGAACCAGCAGTTTCCTCCCACTGCCAAGGGGGCAGGCAGAGCCAGCCCTGTCTCCTGCATGGTCGTGAGTGTAGTAGTGTCAGCTCGCAGCAGGGCTGCAGGGCTCTCCGTGAACAGGGAGTCCAGCCCCCTTGTTTTGCTGATGAGAAAAAGGATGCTCAGAAAGGGCGATGATAGCTCTAAGGTCACACGGTGTTGCTGTGGCGCCTCCTAGCCTGGGGGCTCTGCGTGGGCCCCACCTATGGGACCTGCTTTTGGCTGATGGAGCAAATAAATCTGTTCAGGGGTAAATTACCTCTCACTCCTCACAGCCCACCAAACAAAAGGGGGTGTTCGTGTTAGCCGTGAGGGTGGGGCATGAAGTACTCCAGGACATCAACCAGGGGGGCAGGGCAGTCTGTGTGTGTGTGTATAATAATAGTGATATTATTAGAACCCATGTATTGCGGGACTCCATCCACATCACCCCATCTCCACCTCACAGCAGCCTTGAAGGAGTGGATTGCCTTCCTTATTTCACAGAAACTAGAAATCAGAGAGGTCAAGGGACTTGTCCAAGGTCACACAGCAAATAAGCAGTAGAGCCAGGCTTCAAGTCCAGGTCCGTCTGCCTCTAAAAGCTGGTTTAATACAAGTAGCTAAGACATATTACCCCTACTGTGTGCGAGGCACCATTCCACATGGACTAATGCATTTAATCCTTACAACAGCCCTCTGAGGAAATTGCTATAAGACTCTCATTGGACAGGAGGGGAAACTGAGGCACAAAGAAATAAAGCTACTTGTAAAGCCAAGTCATCCAGCAAGTAAGTGCTAGAGCTGGGATTTGAACTGACACAGTTCTGTCCACGACACCATGCTGCCTCTTTTGGGTGCTGAACTCCTAGTGTCTGGGAGGGAGGTTGGGGATGCCCAGTCCCGGCAGCTACCATCTCAGGTGTTTGGAGACGTTGGTGCTTGAGGAGAATGGACCTTTACCTCTCTCAGAGATGCCCTCCCTCACCCCTGGACTGGAGCCACTTGCCATCCTCTTGCCGGGGGACCTTGGACAAGCCCATCCTTCTTTCTGAGTCTCAGTCCACAGGTAGAGGGCAATTGGACTAAGTGATCTCTAACCATTTTCTAGCTCAGAAATATCGGGCTGAGTCAGGAACATGCCCCAGCCTCGAGGCTCTCTGTTAGCTTCCACCAGCTCAAATGTTTTTCTGGGACCTTCTAGAAACATAAGGAAAGACTCAGGAGGAGGCAGGCCCAGAACTACCTGGAAGGAGCCCTCAGGCCAGAGAGCACTAGTACGGGGATCAGGAACTTTGCTTCTAGTTTTAAGTCAGCTGCTGAATTGCTGTGTGACTTTGGGTAGGTTACTTGCCCTCTCTGGGCTTTAGTTTTCTCATCAAGAAAAACAGGAAAATACTCCTTGTTCTGCCCTCCTCTAGGGGGCTGTTTTGAGTATCCAACCAGGCAACCAGATGAGAAGGTGTTTGGGAGCAATAGAGGGCTTGATTGATGCTGGCAAATTAATTTTCACCACTTTGTACCCCAAATAATTTGAGAAATTTAGCTATTGATTATAATGATGACAAGAATGTGTATTTCCTGGCCAGATCCACGCCTCCCCTCGGAGGTCAGGCTGAGTGTCCAATCATGACAATGATAATCATGAATTGAGTCCCATCTGTGTACCAGACACTTGGTATCATTAATACTCCCATCGTACAAATAAGGAAACTGAGGCTCAGAAAGTTTGAGGAATTTTGCCCACACTCACACAGCCAGGAATCCGATCCCAGGTGTGCCGGCTGTGAAACCCCACAGCTTATCCACCAGGCAGCCCTTCCCCTTGTCTCCAAACAGGGCTGTGCTCCTCCCACCGCTAGGCGCATGCCCCAGGAGATACACCCCCAGCCAGAAGCCCAGTGTAGGCTGAAAGCAACGGTGTCCCCTCCCATGTGTGACCTCTGACCTCCCTTCCCGCACGCCCCACCCCACCTGGGCAGAGTGTCCCCTGTGTCCGCCCGCCTTCCCCGCTCTGACCCTGGCGCCTGCAGGTGCGGCTGGTGATCGCTGAGAAGGGCCTGGCGTGCGAGGAGCGCGACGTGAGCCTGCCGCAGAGTGAGCACAAGGAGCCCTGGTTCATGCGGCTCAACCTGGGCGAGGAGGTGCCCGTCATCATCCACCGCGACAACATCATCAGTGACTACGACCAGATCATCGACTACGTGGAGCGCACCTTCACGGGAGGTACAGCTGCCGCCACCACTCGATGCCACAGACCCCGGGGGGCCCCACGGGCTCAGACAGGGTCCCAGGGCCTCGGGGAGCCTGGGGAAATTTGCTAGGGCCATGGGCAAGGCCCAGTCTCGCTCAAAAGGAGCCACAGGGCTACAGGCAGGGCTCAGATGACCCCAGAAACCACAGAGCCGCAGGCACAGCCACAGGTCCCTGGGGACTCCAGACCCCGCCCCCCCACTGGTACTCCAGGGAAGAGGCATGGCCAGACACCCCCTAGGAGCCCTGGGGCAACAACCCCCTTCCCCAGGAACTCTGGAGTCACAGACGTGGCCACAGACCCTCAGGAGCCCCTGGGACATGAGCAGGACACAGACCCTCCTCCAGGTCCCCACAGACGGGGCCCAGATCTCCCAGGGGTCCCTGGGCAAGGACAGGGCCCAGCCCTCCCCACCACTAGGGCTAAAGACTCCCCATAGATATGGTCTCATATACCCCAGAACCCCCAGGCCCAGGCAGGGCCCAGACACCCCCAAAACCCTCTGTCCTCTCCCTCCCTCAGGCCTTCCACAGGCCAGGATCGCGCTGCCCACCGCGGAGGCTCAGACAGCCGTTGAGAGGGGATCAGGGCCCAGACGGGTACTGTTGACATAGAGTACGAGTCAGTTGCCAACACGTAGCAATCCAGGAGGCTTGCGTTTTAAGCATCCAGGTTGCCGGCTTCTCTTGAACTCCGGCAACACTGGGCCTAGACTCCCACCCGGCAACAAGTCTGCAGCCGAGAGGGGCTGCCCCCGGGGGACAGTGTGGGCCCCAGGCCTCGGGTTCAGGGGTGCTGGGGGGCGGTGGCCGAGGCAGGGCCCTCTGCTGCCCGGCCCAGCCCCTGGCGGTGCCCCGCAGAGCACGTGGTGGCCCTGATGCCTGAGGCGGGCAGCCCACAGCACGCGCGGGTGCTGCAGTACCGGGAGCTGCTGGACGCGCTGCCCATGGACGCCTACACGCACGGCTGCATCCTGCACCCCGAGCTCACCACCGACTCCATGATCCCCAAGTACGCCACGGCCGAGATCCGCAGTGAGTGCCCAGTGGCCGGGAGAGCCCCTTCCCTGGCGCCCGCATGGCACCCTCCTCTCTTCCATGGGAGTCCTCCCTCCTTTCCCTCCTGCTCCCTCTCCTGTCATCCCCTTCTTCCTCCTGTCCCTCTTGCCTTCTCTGAGTGTCCTGCCTCTCTCTGTGTGCCTGGGGGTTCTGTCTGACTTTGGACACTTCTGTCTCTCTCTCTCCCTCTCTGTCCCTTGCTTGCTTTCTCTCCCCTTTTTCTCTCTGGCCTCCCATCTTGTTCGCCCTGTTTCTAACTGAATATGTCTCTCTCCCTCTCTGCCAGTCTCTCTCTCATTCCCCTCCCCACCCCCTACTCTTGTCTTGCCCTCCCGTATAAGACTATGGGGCTGTCTGTCCCTGCCAGGCTTGTTTTGTCCAGTGGGAGCTGGGGAACCTCCCCACGGGAGTCCCAGCTGCAGACACTTGGGTCAGGGCCCTGGGAGGGGCACCAACAGTCAGGGCTGTGGTTGGTGGCCAAGGGTACTGAGTGACCCCGGGGTTGGGGTTACCAAGGAAGGATGTCCAGACGTGGCAAGACCCCCAGTGGGGTCTCTGATTTCTGATTCAAGGTCACCCATGCACTGTCCTAACCGCCAGCCTGGACACGCCCATAGCCTGGTCCGTCCTTTTGTATCCTGTGCCAGTGAATGGGCGTTGGGTTAAATGAGATAAGTCACCCACAGCTGTTTACGGACTTGGGTCCAGGCTCGGCACAGTCACCGTGGAGTCCTACAGCCGGAAGAGACGTGAAAGGTGCTCAGCAAATGGTCACCTCCTCCCTCTCGAAGGAATGAGGCAGATGTTCAAAGGCAGGGAGGGGGGTCAGGTTGTGGAACTCAGCCCTGTCCCTTTAGAATTCCATTGAACAAGACCCAGGAATTACCTGGACTGTCCTGCTACCAATATCAGCCCTGCCAACAACATTTGGGAGGCCCTGGACAGGGGGCTTGGGGACAGATGGGCTAGACACAGCTTCTACCATGCCAGGGTTACAGTTCTGTGGAAGCAAAGACAAGTAACCAGATAACTGCAGGGCAGGACTGCCTAAACCTGAGCAAGCTCTTGGGAGGGCTGTGTGGCGTCCTATGTCAAACATAAAAAGGTCCACACCTTGGAGACTGCGCTGCAGTTACACTTGGATGTGTGCACCAAGAAGAATGTGCAAAGGTATTCACTGCAGCATAGCTGGTAACAGCAAGAAACATCACTGGAAATAATCCATGAGTTAGGAACTGGGCGAATAAGCTATGGGTACTTCCATACGGTGGAATCCTGTATAGATGTTCAAAAATATAACGGGCATTCGGAATGTTCTCTTAAGATACGTTAGTGAGTAGAAAAATGTGAAGGGCAAAAAACCCACCCCTTCTAGGGTGCTATCATTAATGTACTTAAACGGGGGTAAAGTGGATACACAGGTGCTTATAGTGCAAGGAGTGTTTCTAGAAGGATGCACAAGAAGCTGCCAATAGTGTTTGACTTCAGAGAACAGAACTAAGAGACTGCAGGTAGAGAGGGGAGAGATTTGCTTTTGTTGCATATTCTCCAATATTATTTGAGTTTTTAACAAGTGTACCTGTATGAGCTGTGCAAAAATAAGTTAGTTAAAACTTTTTAAACCTAGTACCAATCGGCTACGATCAGGGGAGCAGGGAGGCTGTGGGACCAGAGATGATGCCCACGCCAGCTGCTGGGGTCAGGGAAGGCTCCGGAAACGCAGCAGCAACCGTGGCTGAGTAGCAGGTGGAGGGGGAAGGAGAGGGAGAATCATTCCAGGTTGTGGGGTAGGACAGGCGTGGTGTGTTTGGGAGACTGAAGGAAGTTCAGTGTGGTTGAAGTGTAGCCCCAGGAGGGTGGGAGGGGCCCTGGGGTGAGTCTGGGGAGGAAGTCTGGCAGAATCGGGATTTTATATAGGAAACAGTGGAGAAACAGTGATGGGAAGTGACTAGATCAGATCTGCATTTTACAAAGATCATTCCCCTGGGGGAAGAATGGACGGGCAGTTAGGGAGTCCTGACTGTTCCACAGGTGAGCAATATTGGGGACCTGGCTGAGGACGGAGACAGTCTCTGAGTGCTCCTGGGGGTGCTCCCCCAATCCTATCCTGAGCTGTTGGAAGATGCTTAGAAAGCAGTGAGTCCAGAGCAGTCCCGGCAGGCTCCCTCCCTCTTCCCTCCCTCCATGAAGGCAGAGGGGACCTCAGGGCTCTAGCCCAGCTGGGGGAGGGGCAGAGGACTCACAGGTGCAGGAGGAGCAGAAGCCAGGCTGCAGCAACCCCCACCCCCAATCAGTCTGGGGTCTTCTCTCCGCCTGGCCTGCCCTCCTGCAGTTTAAAGAGAGCCACATGGGCAGCCCCAGGTGGCAGGAAGGAGAGAAGATGCTGTCCTCGACCTTCACATTAATAAAACATCAATCAGACTTATTATAGCCCCAAAGCTGAAGGAGCTGCGAGTGCGTTTACGGAGGTTTATATGAGGCCAGGCGATGGGGTGGTGGGTGATGAAATCTCGAGGACGGAGCTCAACAAGTGCAGTCGCTCATCACTCACGCATTCCATTCGTTCCTTTGTTCCTTCATTCAACGCTCACCGAGCTGCTGCTCTGTGCCAGGCCTGGGAACAGAGACGAATCTGTCATAGCCTCTGCTCTCCAGAAGCTCAAGTTCTAGTGAGAGACATATACATCCAGAGATCACTACATTAGCATCAAAATCTCCGTGTATAGCAAGTAGTACAGGTTGTGCACTGCACAAGTCCAGGGGGACACTGGTCACATAAACTACCAGGTTGATGGAGTTGTGCCATGGCAGCTCTGCTTCGTGTGTTTGCATTCCCTGGCAGTGTACACCGGGAAACAAAGGTGTAAGTGGCCAGACCTCCTAGAGCTGCGGTCCTCAACCCCCAGGCCATGGCCTGGCACCAGACTGTGGCCTGTTAGGAAACGGGCCACGCATCACTGCCTGAGCTCTGCACCCCGCTCCCGGCACCCACAACCCCCCCCCACCCCCAGTCTGTGGAAAAAACGTCTTCCATGAAATAGGTCCCTGGTGCCAAAAAGGTTGGGGGCCGCAGTCCGAGAGGATCAGGCAGGGCTTCATGAAGGAGGTGACCTTCAGCAGGATCTAGAAGGAGGATTTCGGGAGAAGAGGATAAGGCTATTCCAGGAGGTAGAAGTAGTGTGAGCAAAAGCCCAGAGGTTTGGGACAGTCTGGTACATTCTGGGGACAGCAAGCATTTGGAGTGGCTGAAATGTACCCTCCGGGGACAGGGACGCTTGGGGAAACTCAGTGAAGGATGAAGGAGGTGAGCCGGGGAGGAAGTGGATCCCGCGGGCTCTCCTAAGGCAGTTGAGGAGCTGGAACATTATCCCAGGGCAGCGAGGAGCCAGGGTGGGCTCTGAGCAGGGAGTGGCATGGCCACTTGTGTGACTGAGGAACTGTCTGTCTGGCAGACGGGGAGAAGGGCTTGCAAGGGAGAGAGGGGAAGAGAGAGCTGGAACTGACATGGGGGAGGTTTAAGGTGAGAAAACATGAGAAAGGTGGAGAAGGAAGAATCCACAGGCCAGGAGATTGGTTTGCTGTGGGCAGGAGGGAGAGGGGGGAGCTGAGGACAAATCCTAGGCATTGGGCGTGGCTTTGGTCGGGGGAGGTGCTGCAGTTTGGGAGGATGCAGCAGAAGCAGGTGTGGGAGGGAAGATGGTGAGGCCCAGAGCCTGGGTCCTGCCCATTTCTGGCATCTCCTACCCCTCCTCCTGGGTCCCTCCCCATTACGTTCATTCTTCATTACAGACCGGTCATGCCGTGTCACAGGGATTGCTGTATGTGCCCATCTCTCGCACTAACCTGAGCCCAGGGCAGGACGGCGTCTCACCCATCCCCGTGCTGCCACCTGCAGCGCTCCCTACGTGCTGACTGTTGATGTTGTCACTTCTCTGACCACTGTTTGGCTGGGACCTACTTCCAGTTGTGTGAGGGAAGTGACGGGGGAGGCAGTGCTAGAGGGATGGGACCTTTGCTGTTCTCTCCCCAGGACATTTAGCCAACGCCACCACGGACCTCATGAAGTTGGACCACGAAGAGGAGCCCCAGCTCTCCGAGCCCTACCTTTCTAAACAGAAGAAGCTCATGGTGAGGCCCCTAGGCCTGCTGACTCCCCTCGCCCACCATCTCTTCCATGGGAATGAACTGGGAGAAGCTGGTTCTAAGTAGAGGATCAGCGATGATAAGAAGTGGAAAAACCACTGGCTTGCTTTTCCTACCCTGCCTCCTCTGCCGCTTACTGGCTGTTCGGCCCTGGGCAAGCCACTGCTGCGCTGGGACCTCGGTTTCCTCATGTGTTAGGTTGTGTCCCTAAAAGCAGAGCACTGAACAGAGGTTCTTGGGGGTACCGAGAGAGTGCTCAGAGGGGAACCCAGGAAGGATGGGCGGGACGGGAAGAGGAAGCAGCCAAGCCTCATCTGACCCCCAAGAAGCTCTGGAGCATAAATGGCACCACAATGTTGGTCAGCCTTGAGACAAGGGGGCAGCCTGTTATACTCCCATATCAGTCCGTCATTGGCTACAGATTGCTGGGAGGCGGGGTAACGTCCTGAGTATTTCTGAGCCAGGCAGTTCCCTATTGGCTGAGAGCAATTCTTGGAGAAGGGGTAGCTGTGAGTCACTAGCAACCAAGCTCCCAGTGGCTGGGTGTGTAAGTGCACCAGCTCCGTGAAAGTGATCCAGGCAGGACAGCCAATCTCACAGGAGTGTTGCAAGCACCAGATGAAGGGGCGTCCTGTACACTGGGGGATATTTGGAGGCTGGGTTTGCAGAAGGAGGGTTAGCAAAGCTCCTTCCATCCCCGGACATCCTGGCTCTAGTGAGGCCAACTCAGCTTCTCTGGCTCTGGCCTGCCCCCAGGCCAAGATCTTGGAGCATGACGATGTGAGCTACCTGAAGAAGATCCTCGGGGAGCTGGCCATGGTGCTGGACCAGATCGAGGCCGAACTGGAGAAGAGAAAGCTGGAGAACGAAGGTGGGTGCCAGCCCTGGGGGGAGGTGAGGTTGGCAGCCCACGCACCCCACCCTGCCCCTGCTCAGTCCCAGCCTTGTTTTTCCCCAAAGATCTCAGAGGACCTCCCAAGTGGTTAGGATCATGGGCTATGGAGTCAGATAGATCTGGGTTCAAGTCCCAGCTTGGCCACTTACTAGCTGAGTAACCATGGGTCAGGTGCTCACCTCTCCGGACCTCAGTTTCCCATCTATAAAATGGGAAGAATAATAATAAGACCTGCCTCAGAGAGCTGTTGAGACACCACGTGAGATAACACGCGTAGTGTGTTTCGATCAGGGCTTAGCACATAGTAGGTGTTTAATAAAGGTTGGTGAAGATGATGATGGTGGTGGTGGTGGTGACCGCTGCCCACCATACCACCTCACCTGCCCTGCTCCAGAATGTATTATGGCTCCTTCATCTGCAGCCAAACATCCAAGCTCACTCGGACTCTCCGACCTTGACCCTTCCCGCTCCCAGGTGGGTCTCCGGACCCTGACATGCCAGCTTCGTTCCCACCTCCGCACCTTTGGTCCTGCAACCTCTCCCTCCTGGAGTCATCTCCCCGCACTACTCTGCTCCGTTCTGCCTGTTGCACACCATCTTTGCCACAGCCCTTCTTCTAACCTCATTCTGGACCATTCCGTCTTGCTCTGTTTTAGGAGACTTGTTGGTCTTGTCTCCTGACAATGCAACTGTATGGAGCCCATGCAGTATGCACTGCTGCACTTGCAGCTTCCCGCACACACATGTCTACGCAAGTGGGAGGGCCGTAGAGCCCAGGGTTAGAGTTGAACGGATTGGAGTTAGAGTTCCAGCTTTGAGGCCTGGACTACGTGACCTTGGACAAGTCACTTTCCCTATTGGAGCCTCAGTTTCCTTGTCTGTAAAAGTGAGATGGTAACAATACACCTTAAAACCTTAACCTCATCTTGCTGGACTCTTGTGAAAATTAAAAGCACTCAGCACAGGGCTGGCACATTACTAGTTTAACACACATGACAGCTAAAAGCATGCACATTCTGTAGATGAGAAAACTGAGGCTCAGAGACATGACATGCTTTGCTCAAGTTTACACAGCTCACGAGTGGCCTGGTTAGGGCAAGAACAGGTTCCTTCTCCATGAGTCCAGTGTTCTTTCCCGCTTCTCACAACCAATGCCACAAGCACAAGACACACGCAGACACCTCACGTCCTGAGCAGGGACAATCATCATGCATACTGACGCCAGCTGCCTTAAATCCTTTCTGGGAGAAAGCATGGGATGACTAAGAGAGTAAAAAATAATACCCACCTCAAGGAGGGACTTTCCTGATTCTATCAGAGGCAGGGCCACAGGGGAAGGATTATAGGAGAGCTCTCAGGGGCCAAATGCGAAGTGGTTCTGAGACTGGTTTGGGGGTCAGACAGAGTCCCAGCTCTGCCATTCTCTCACTGGGTGACCTTGAATTTCAGGTACATGTTATTTATTTATGCAGTAGTTTGTTAGGGCTGCCATAACAAAATGCCCAAGATGGGATGGCTTAAATAGCAGAAATCTATTATCTCACAGTTCCAGAGGCTAGATGTCCAAGGTCAAGGTGCTGGTGGGGTCGGTTTCTCCTGAGGCTTCTCTCCCTGGCTTGCAGGTGGCCGCCTTCTTGCTGTGTCCTCACACGGCCTTTCCTCTGTGCTGCACACCCCTGCTGCCTTTGCATGTCCAAATTTCCTCTTATAAGTGCATCAGTCACATTGAATTATGGCTCATGCTAAGATCCTCATTTTACCTCAATCATCCCTTTAAAGGTCCTGTCTCCAAATACTGTCACATTCTGAGATACTGGGGCTTACGGATTCAACACGTGAATTTGGGGAGCGATGCAACTCAGCCCATAAAAATTTATATATTTAACAACACTTACTGTGTGTTAGGTACCGTTCTAAGTGTTTCACAGATTTCAACTCACTTAATCCCCATAACAACTCTAGGAAGTCAGTAATATTAGTGATCCTATTTAACGGATGAGGAACCTAAGGCACAGGAAGGTTTAGTAACTTTCCCAAGGTCACACAGATAGAAGTGGCAGAGCCTGGCTTTGAACACACACTCGTGGGGGGATTTCCAGACTGGGAGGGACCAAATGCTAACTCTTGACCTGAGATCTTCCGAGAGGAGGCTGAGAGGAAGCTGCATTGCATGGTCCCATGGTGAGATGATGGGTTGTTCAAGATGGGGAGGCATCAATAGTCCTATGTCCCGCCGGGGTGGGGATGGGGGAAGCAGATGCCCCAGGAAGGTGGCTATGTGTTTAAAGACCTGGCTGGGCCCACATGGCCTCTGTTACTCGTTCACCCACGAGGGTGCCCCTGAACCTGCCTGGGGTGGGGGTGCTCACACCCTCCACACTCCCCTTGTGGGCAGAATGCAGGGAGGGAGGTATTATAATGTCACAGTTAGGAGCTCTTGCACAGAACCAGATGATATTGATGCACATTCCTGTTCAAAAAGTGAACAATAATAGAATCTAACTCATAGCGAGGTTATGAGGATTCAGGAAGATAGTAAGTGCTGAGCACTTTGCATAGTGCCAGGCTCAAGGGAAAATGTTCTAGAAATAGCAGTTTTAAAAATAATTATTATTGCCATTCTTTCTCATTCATTTATTCAAATATTTATCAAACACCTACTATGTGCAAGGCCCTAGGGATAAGATTATGAGCAAGAACTGACACCGTTCTTGCTCTCATGGAGTTTACAGTCTTGGAGAGGACAAAGACACTAGTCAGGTAATCCCATAAGTAAACGCAGACTTACCAACAGCGGTAAGTGTCAGGACTGAGAATACATGAGCAGGACAAATTGGACAAAGTTTCTCTGAGGAGGTGACATTCAGAGTGAGCCCTGATGGATGAGAAGGAGCCCAGAGGAGAGCAGGGATGTGCGTCCCAGCCTGAGGGATGCCCGGTGGAGGGAGAGGACCGGGGACTCTCAGGTGTCAGGCGACTGCCGGCGAGAGTGCCGTGAGTGAGGCTGGAGGGAGTGAGAGAGGACGAGGTGAGGTCTTGGGCCCCAGAGCCTATATTCACATGTTTAGATTTTATACTGAGGACAATGGGAACCTTTAGGAGGGTTTTGAGCAAGGGATTGTATCAGTCAGCTTTTGCTGCGTAACAAACCACTGCAAATCTGAGTGACTTACCAGAAGAACCTTTTATTTGCTCCTGTTTTGGGTCCTGGCAGCATGGGCTGGGCTCAGCCGGGGTGGCACGCCTCTGTCCCACAGGGGGATGGCTGACTTCACTCCTGCCTTTGTGGCCAGTGGGCAGTCGGTGGCCTCACTGGCTTGCCTGTGGTCGGCTGGTCGTCCGCTGGGCCAGGGGAGGTACCTGCAGGCTGACCCGGCCTCGTCTGTGGAGTGGTGGATGCAGGGTTACCACGAGCAGCAAGAGAGCAAAGTTCCGATGTGCAAACCCTCCTCGAGCCTCTGCTTGTGTCATGCTTACTGAAGTCCCATGGGCTAAAGCAAGTGACGCGGCAAAGCCCAGATTAAAGGGGTGGGGATTTAGATGCCACCTCTTGGTGGCTGGAGCAGCAAAGCCACTCTACAAAGAGGCAGCGGCGTGCATACAGGGATGGGAGGGGCTTGTGGCCATTGTCGCAGTCTACACGAGGGTCAGGTGTTCCAAGCCTGTGTTTAAGAGCACAAGATATAGCCCTTATTCAACTTGGCTCCACTGGAGGGAGGGGTCTACCAAGTAATTTGCCGTGTACTTTAAAATTACCACACCTGCCCTGGGGCTCCCCCATGGGGAGGGCAGTTGCAGGCAGAGGAGTCGGCAAAGTGACCGAGGAGTGGCCAGTGAGGTGGGAGGACCCTCTTGTCATCGGAGCCAAGAAAGGATTGTGTCTAAAGGAGGCAGAACGGTGTCCGATGCTGCTGAGAAACCGAGCACACCAGGACGGGAAGCGTCCACGGGGTTCTGTGCCATGGCTGTGGGTGGTGGTGACCTCGCCAAGGGCAGCTTCAGTGGGATGTGGGGCAAAAGCCAGACTGGAGTGGGCTGAAGAGAGAATGGCAGGCGAGCAGCGAAGACGGTGAGTGTAGACGCTTCTTTTGAGAAGTGTGGCTGGAGAGGGGAACAGAGGGGTGTGGTGGCCGAGGAAGGATGCGGGGCACAGGGAGGAGCTGTTTTAAGGCGGGAGATGCGCAAGTGTGTTCTCTGCTGGTAGAAACCGCGTTGGAAAGGTGGCATTGATGATGCCAGACGGCGGTGCAAAGCCCCTGGAGACCAGACGCACGGCTCAGGTTCAGGCCGTCCCCGGGGAACACAGAGGGCACCTGCAGACTGGGCGACCTGCAGAGGGCCCAATAAAGGGACCATTTACAAAGGTGTGGGCAGGATGCGGGGACTCCACAGGGCAAAGAGCAGTGCTTGGGCCTGGGGGCGCAGTCCTGAGGCCATGGGAGCAGATTCAGGAGCCTGGGCAGAGGCTGTGTGGGGAAGGCCACCGATAGGGGCTGCGACTTTCAGCCTCGGGACACCGCCAGCCAGTGCTGACCTGCAGAGGGGAACCATGGGCAGTAAGCCTGACCTTATCCTCGCCCGCCCTCTGCCCCTGCCTCTGCTTAACACCAGGAGCCAGAGGGCAGGAGCCCGGGCTATACACACCAAGCCGGCCTCCCGGGGCACAGAACAGGTGCAGAGGCGGGGAGAGAGTCTGCAAAGGCAAACTGAGTAGATGCGGCACAGGACGGTGCAGGGGGCCCGCCGAGGGACTGGTCCGGGGAGCAGGACAGGCCGCCACTGTATCTGCGTGAGCGGGAGGTGGAAGGCAGAGGCATGAGCCTGCAGCTCTCGGGGGCTTCGTGGTGGGGTGCGGGGGCTTTCACGTCTGAAGGATGATGTCTTCTGAGGGAGCTGGGGGAAGAGTTGCGAGAGGTGTGAGGAGAGAAGATGGGAAGATACGCCGCTGTCTCGCAGGGAGCGGGGAAGCCAGCTTACGCAAGGAAGGCAGTAGGACCTGGCAGCACTGGGTGCCCTCCTGGGCTTTGTGGCCTGAATTTAAAGTGTAAGTGTCAGCTTCATTGTGACGCTGTCCTCAGCAGGCAGGCTCAGAGAAGCGCCAGGTGGGGTTCACCCAGGCCTGGGGTTTGCGACGGGCATGCACAACTGGAGGAGAGCGAGGAGGAATTGAAGGGGTCAGGCCCTCTGGTGACGTAGCAGATAGCTACCCGGGCCCACGCACAGTAGACTACACAGTCACACACAGTGGACTATCGGTGTTTGCCCACAGACATGAGCGTAGGCGTGACCCACACATACATGCTTACGAACACATCTGCAGGCAAACAGCCAGGTGCACGCGGGCTCACGCTGCACTTACACGTGTGACACCCCTGTGTGTGGATAGCCACATGCACATACACAATCAGCTGCGTGGATTTGTGCAGGCAGACACAGAGGCAAACACACAGTCCATGTAGGATGCAGACACTGGACAGATCTGCACACAGACCCCAGTAAAGAACGCACTTAGTGAAAGGGGCCTGAATGTTCGTGGAGTCACATGCCATGTCCATGTTCATTTGCACATGGGAAGAAGGAGTGTCATACAGTGGTTACAAGCACAGATGCTGGAACCAGATGGCATGGGTTTGAATCCAGGCTCTGCTCTGCCACTTACTGGCTGTGTGGCTTTGACCAAGTTAGTTAACCTCTCTGTGCCTCAGTTGCCTCATCTGTAAAATGGGGATAATAATAGCACCACTTGGTAGAATTGTTGTGAGGATCTAGGGAATATATCACAGTCTCCCGGTTCGATTGCTACCTTACAGGCTGCTCCTTCTCACCTCCTTGCTGGCTTTTCCTTGTTGCCCAGTATCTATACCCTACAGGGCCCCAGGGCTCAGTCCCTGGGCCTATTCTCAAATCTGTCTACACTCAGCCTTGCTGGTATCACGCAGTCTATAGCTGGGGACTTCCATCCCTTGATCCCGCCTCCCTTCACTGTCCCTTGCCCGACGTCAGCTCTCTCCATACCTAGCGGCAATTCCCTGGTGCATCCTTAGAAGCTCTTCCTGGCCTGCACATTCAATGCCTTGGCCCTTCATACTCCTCCTTCATACGCCGTTGCTTCATCATACTTGCTTTGCAAAACCCCAAACCTGGTTAAACGCAACTTTCTACCCACTCAGTGCCTGGACCTGGGAACCTAAATGTGGCTGGAGAAACACCCACGATGGTGGTGGGACTCACTTTGACTCATGACCACCAGCCTTAGAGGACCTTAGGCTTCCCCCAGGCCTCCACTGCCCCACTCTCCAGGTGACTCCCCTGTACCTTCTCCTTTCTCCTTGACCCTCCAGCATGTTCCCGACACCCTCACTCGCAACTGATCACTTTCTCTATGTCACTGAGAAATCAGAGCGTTGGGAAGAGACCTTCACAGCTCTGGTCCCCACGGTGACCCGCCAGCAGCATTAGTGTCCACACACACCCTGCATCTTATGGATTCTAAGATGCGTCTTTGTTAAACCACATCTTAGCATCTCTGAAATTGGAATGCTTCTTATAATCAATAATTTAATTCTTCTCTCTTACTTTTGGGTAGGAGTCTTACATTTGACGGTACTTAGATTTGATGAAATGTGGTAGCACGTGCGCCCTCTCGTTACCAAGGATGGACTGTCCTCGAACCAGCTAAGACCACCCCCTTCCCCAGTGCGCTAGATCCCATCCACATTCCTCCCCTCAAGGACACCATGTCAGCAGCTCTCTCCCCTCCTCCTGTAGAATCCTTTCCCCTCCCCCATCCCCACGTTTCATTCTTTCCAACTTATAAAAATGCCCTTGAGGCCAGGCGCGGTGGCTCACGCCTGTAATCCTAGCTCTCTGGGAGGC
>NW_012151574.1:1366790-1375040 GCF_000956105.1 Propithecus coquereli | reverse complement strand
TCCAACCAGACCTTTATGTCAGTGTTCTATTCCAGCTGCTCTTGCCAAGGTCATCAGCCAATAACGCAATCGCCAGCTCTTGGGCCTCCTCTCATTTGACCTCTGCACAGCATTTGCACACAGTCGAGCACTCGCTCCCCCTTGGAACACACTCCCATGTCGGCATCCAGGACGCCACTGTCTCCTGACTCGCAGGCGGCTCCTTCTTATCTCCTTTGCTGGTTTCTTTGTGGCCTAATATCTAAACCGTGGAGGGCCCCAGGGTGAGTCCCTGGCTTTTTTCTCAAGTCTGTCTACACTCACTCCCTGGCTGATAGCCTCTACTCTCCTGGCTTTAAATGCCACCTCCGTATTGATGGCGTCCCCTGAACTGGGCACCTGCATCTCTAACTGCCGGCTCATTTTCTCTCCTTGGGTGTTCCTCAGGCATCTCGAAGGTTATGTACTCAAGAACAAACTGCTGATTAGAACAAGAAGATGCAGAGTGAAGGGAGTGGCTCAGGTTTTGATGGCGGGGGGCATTGGATTCGTGGAATCCCACAGCCCGTTCAAAGGTGCATAAGCAAGCATCCCAGGAAGCAGTCCTTCCAGCAAGTGATGGGGTGGGGGAAGAGCACTCCAGGTACGGGGTGCAGCAGGGGCAAAGGCCCAGAGGCTGAAACACAAAGGGCTTGTTTGGGGGAAACAGTGGGCAGGTGGGCAGTTCATGAGGAGTCAGGATTAGAGAAGTGTACTGGAGCTAAACTAACTCTTGAAAGGGCTTTAGAAGGCAGACACAAGAATTTGAACATTAACGTGTAGTTGGTGGGGAGAATTGAAGGTTTTTGAGCAAAGAGGTGACGTAGGAGACCAAAGGAGCTCCCGAAGTTCAAGTCTAAACACCTGGAAGAAACATGTTTCACAAACAGGTGTTTTCTAAATACACAGGCTAATTTTAGATGGCACACAAACATGGTGATGAATAATATAAAACCACCTAGTGAGAGTTATTTGCTTTCAATTCCTTTGATTATATCAAAGAAACAGCATTAGTATGATGCTAGTACTTAACCCCTTTATAATATGTGTTAACATCTGCCCCGTTCTTAAAAACAAAACAAGTCTGGGGCATAGAGATTCTGGCGGGCGGTAGTATCCAGTTGGAATTTAATAGCATTTGTTTTGTTTTTGTTATGCTTACTTTTATTATTGCAGATAGTTTATGGCTAATGATACTGTTGATTATATAGTTTCTTTTTTCATTCATCAGTTATTCAGTAAAGATTTATTGAACACTGGCCAGCACAGTGGCTCACACCTGTAATCCTAGCACTCTGGGAGGCTGACGTGGGAGGATTGCTTGAGTTCAGGAGTTCGAGACCAGCCTGAGCAAGAGCGAGACCCTGTCTCTACTAAAAATAGAAAAATTAGCCGGGTGTTGTGGTGTACCCCTGTAGTCCCAGCTACTAGGGAGGCTGAGGCAGGAGGATTGCTTGAGCCCAGGAGTTGGCAGTTGCAGTGAGTGATGATGATGCCACTGCACTCTACCCGGGGTGATGGAGTGAGATTCTGTCTCAAAAAAAGGGGGGGATCTATTGAGCACCTACTGTGTGTCAGGCATAGTTCTAGGTGCAGGGGATACAGCCACAAGCAAGACGGACCAAAATCCCTGCCCTCATGGGGCTTCTGCTCTAGTAGATGGCAGACAATAAACAAAACGAGTGTGTGAGACAGATGGCGCCATAATGGTGAGGCTCTACATGGAAAAATACACCTGGGGAGGGGTGGTGACTGCTGGGGTTGGGAGTTTTAATCCTAAATTGGTGGTCTGTGAAGCCCTCAGGAAGCTGGCATTTGAGCAAAGACCTCAAGGAAGTGGAGGAATGAGCCCCGTGGCTAGGTGGGAGAAGACTGTTCCAGGCAGAGGAAGCAGCCAGTGCAAAGGCCCTGAGGTGGCAATGTGCCTGGCATGAGGAACGGCAAGGAGGCCAGTGTGGCTGGAGAAGAGTGAGCGAAGGGGACAGAAGTAGAAATCTGAGGTCTGGATGGGACCTGGGGGCCAGTTCATGTAGGACCATATAGGGCTTGAAAGGGCTTCAGCTTCTACTCTGGCCACATTGGGGAGTCCTTACAGGCTTTTGAGAAGATAGAAGTGACAGGATCTGCTTGAGTTTGAACAGTCCCCCTGTGAACAGTCAGCTGTTCTGAGAATAGACGCTAGGGGGCAAGGATGGAAGCAGAGAGAGCTTTTAAGGGACATTGTGATAACTTAGGCAGGAGACAATGGTTGTTTGGACTAGGATGGTAAAAGCGGAGGTGATCAGATTCCGGATGCATTTTGAAGATAAAGCAGATGGGAATGGCTGACAGACTGTGCGTGGGGGGTGAGAGAAGGAGGAGATTGCACGGTGGCACCAAGGCTTTCGGCCAGAGCGACTGGAGGGGTGGCTGCCGTTACTGAGATGGGGTGAGTGTGGAGGGCTTGGGGGTGACAAGCAGGAATCCTGTCCTGGACGTGTCGAGTTTGAAATGCAGAGTGGACACCCAAGGCGAGCTGTCAAAGGGGCAGTTGGATACGTGAGTCTTGAGCTTAAACACACATATTTGCACTTTAAAAGCCAGTTGATTTAAAGAGAAAATAGTAACAGCAGAGGTAGCATAAGGATATGACAAGTCATCGAAGTTGTCCTGGAGCGAGTGACCCTCGGGAGACACGGTGGCGGGCGACGGCAGGCCAAGGCCAGAGGAGTGGATGAGAGAGAAGTGAGCGAGCTGAGGGAGAAGGCTGACCCAGCCCGTGTCCTCTCTCTCTCACCCCAGGGCAGAAGTGCGAGCTGTGGCTCTGCGGCTGTGCCTTCACCCTCGCGGACGTCCTCCTGGGTGCCACCCTGCACCGCCTCAAGTTCCTGGGACTGTCCAAGAAATACTGGGAAGACGGCAGCCGGCCCAACCTGCAGTCCTTCTTTGAGAGGGTCCAGAGACGCTTTGCCTTCCGGAAAGTCCTGGGCGACATACACACCACCCTGCTGTCGGCCGTCATCCCCAACGCGTTCCGGCTGGTCAAACGGAAACCCCCCTCTTTCTTCGGGGCGTCCTTCCTCATGGGCTCCCTGGGCGGGATGGGCTACTTTGCCTACTGGTACCTCAAGAAAAAATACATCTAGGGCCAGGCCTGGGGCTTGGTGTCTGACTGTTGGTGTCTCTGTGCCGTGTGATTCCCAGCGAGCTCTCTGTAACTCACTGTCTCGTGAACACGTGGACAGCCGTGCCGCCCCTCGTTCTGAGTAACCCTGTCGTCAGTGTGAAAACATGCCATAGTTTAGGAGTAGACGTTGCCAATGCCGTGACTTGAGGCCACGGCGCTACTAAAGGAGAGAAGGAGAGAGTGAGAGAGAGAGAAAAGAAAACAGAAACAAAACACGAATGCCTTTTCTTTCGACGCGAGGTCTCAAGATGGAACCGTGGGGACTGGTTGGGATCGGAGGTGAGTTCCAGGCTGTCTCATCCACCAGGGCCCAGATTCTGGGAGGTGCTGGGGGCTCCGAGGGCCTGACCCTTCGCCTCCCCTTCCCTCTCGCCCAGGGAACTACCTTCCACAGGACAAAGCCAACATCCAGACTCGACTCTTCGGTACCTCCGGGTGGGACTGGAGAACCAGAGACCCCATGGGAGGCCCCTGAAGACCGGAAGGGGCTTCTTGCTTCTCCTGGATGTGCACTGAGACCGCACTGGCTTGAGCCAAGGCAGTGGCACCCACAGCCAGGCCATGGTTGGGACCAACGCCATGAACACACCCTCTCCATTCCCCTCTGGATTTGGCCAGCGTGTTTGGTTTGGCACTAATATAACAGAAATCCCTTAAGGCAGCATCCATCACCCTCTTCCTACTTTGAGTTGCGTTTTCCTGCCCTGTAAGGTGGGACTTCCAGTAAAAACCATGTTGACCTCTTGGAAGGTCAGCCCCGGCCCAAGTACAGGGGTGGGTCTGGAGGGGGATGAACCCAGCTCCCCCTCCCAGCTTCTGCCCAAGCCTTCTCCTTCACGCACACCCCTCCATCACTGCAGGGCGCCCTCCACTGCACTGTGCCATGCGGGGGTCTCTGCATCCATGCTGCCACCCTGGTCGGGTCTCACTTTCCTGTGCCTTTTGCACGTTGGGAAACGGTCTGGGTGTCACTGCCACTCATGCTTAGAAGCTGAAAGCCCTCAATAAAGCATCCAGGAGGAACAGTTGCTTTTCATTTCTAAGCCTGTGTTGTCCACCCAGTTCTCATTTCCAAAGGTTGGGGCCAGAGGGGGAGAGACATGGGGTTTCAGACTCGGTCTTCACAAGGGCGAGCAGGAGTTGAGTTTGGGCCTCAAGCTGCTGGGTCTGGGGCTGGCTTCGGGATAGACCTTCCAGAGCTCTGACCCTGACATAAATCCACTGCACTTGGGCACAGTTCTTCACAGTTTACAGAGCATGTTCACAACCATTTGCTCACATTAACCTATACATGGACCTTAGGGGTACCCAGGGCATATGTCCGCCTACCCCAATTTCACACAGGAAAAAAATGCCCAAAGAACATTAAATCACTTATAGAGCATACAGCATAATTTTGTTTATTTTGCCAAAAAAGTGTAAGAATCTGTGCATTTTAAAATCAAGGTAAAAAGAAAACTCAGTGAGCCAGGGGCCAAGACAGGGCAAGGGCAGAACTTAGTGACCACAGACACTCCCCACATCTTGGGCTACTCAAACATCCACACGGACCCTCCCTGCTCATAATTAAACTTCTACGCAAGAACAATCACATGATGCTTACTCCCAGCAGGATCAGCTGCCCTCCTGAATGAAGGACGTGCTTACCTTCTCTGCAAGCAGCAGTCTCAACTTCTTTTTTTTTTGAGACAGAGTCTCACTGTGTTGCCCAGGCTAGAGTGCCGTGGCGTCATCCTCACTCACAGCAACCTCAAACTCCTGGGCTCAAGCGATCCTCCTGCCTCAGCCTCCCAAGTAGCTGGGACTACAGGCATGCGCCACCATGCCCGGCTAATTTTTTCTATATAGTTTTAGTTGTCCAATTAATTTCTTTCTATTTTTAGTAGAGACGGGGTCTCACTCCTGCTCAGGCTGGTTTCGAACTCCTGAGCTCAAACTATCTGCCCGCCTCGGCCTCGCCGAGAGCTAGATTGACTTCTAATTCAACTGAACCACTGATGCACTCCCCCAGTGGAAATGTCTCTCCCTTGGGAACTCTAATCTCCAAACCGTCAAAGTCCAAAGTTTCAGGGATGGGAAGTCACAGTTTGTGAATTTGTTATTACATGTAACAGCGAGAGTCACTGCCGCTTCCATCTCAGCATTGCCGACCCGTGAGTTCTGGCTGTGGGAGAAACAGCACTGTGGTTGGTTCCAAGTACACACTGCGTCCTGCAGGACAGCTCTCCAGCCCCGCAGTGTCTCCTGGTTGGCACCATAGCACAGTCTCCAAAAGGCCACTTCAATGTTCTGTAAGTCCAGCTGCTTCTGGGCAAAAGAGTGCACGGTGATACCAGAAAATTCCATAGGTATAATCACACTACTACATTCCTTTTGCTATAATATCAACTCCTTGGTCAGAAGTGATGTCATGTGGCATACCCAGGCTATAAAAAGGCATTCATAAGTCCATGGATGTAGTGGTCAGAGACGGCAAATCCATACATAGAATAAGTAAGTACAAATTGCTGCTCCCCCCATGGTGGATGGAGTTCAGCGTAATCAGTCTGCCATTGGATGGCTAGTTGCTATGGTGAAGGTTGCTGTGTCAGGAACTGTGCACAAGTTTGGCACTCATTCGTGGTATTAGCTAAATCAGTCTTGATGAGAGGAAGTCCATGCTCTTGGTGTGGGGTGCACCCAGCTAAGCGGCAGGTCCTCTGAAGGGCTGACGGGAAGATTGTAGTTTATGTTCTTGGCAGTCACAGGGTCTTTCCTCAAGGAGATCCAGCCTTCCCTGCATTCATGGGGCTCCAGGACTCTGAACCGTGTAAGAGGTTGTAAGTCCCTATTGTGATGACTTCTGCAGGATGGTTCCCCCACTTTTCTTGCTTGCGGTTTTCAAGAGCAACAATAGAAAGTGGTGGGAATGTAGTATGTTGAGACAGGAAAGGACTGGGCTCTGTTCCGGTCCTCCCTAGAACAGGATGTCCTTCAGTGCGGTAGCTTGGTGCCTCACATTGCTCCAGGGTAGGAAACTCAGGCCAGCCTTCTTTCTGGGGTCCCCAGCTTCGGGGCACACACAGTTGAGACACTATTCCCCTTTGAAGCTTTCCTGAGCCTTGGGGACCAGGCTTCTGTTGTCCCTTGCTGCCTATCTGCAAGTAAGAAATCTGCTTTCTGTAACTTGTGTACGTGAGTGTCATGTCTCACTGGACTCAGACAAGTTGGAAACCAGTGCGTGGGGACTGGTTTTACCACTTCAAGTTAGGTTTCTGCTCACTGTACCTAGAATTTTCCTGACTACATAGATCAAATAATGCTTTAGGAAGCTCCCATATATTTCATTTCTGGGGACGACATGATCGATTCACCTCCAACAAAAGTCCCTTTGGGTCAAAATATTCCAGTTGCTCTAGCTCTGCTGCCAGGATGGTGACTGCACCCAGCTCGCCTCTAGCAGTAAGTGCTGCCAGTTGGACACCGCTAATCCCCACCCAAACCAGGAAGTCCATTTCAGCGGTGGCACCTCCCACTGTCACCCCCAGGCTACAAAGGACAGCACCCCAGAGCTTTTGAATGGTGCTGGTGCTTTCCTCACCAATTCTTTGTTCCGTGCCTTAGTGAAGGAAGTGTCCTCTGCACCTTCCTGGTGAACTTAAAGTAGATGGGAAGGCCAAGTCACAAACAGTAAATCCACCGCAACATTCCTGTCTCCTGAAATCTTTGCCTTCCTCCCTGAACGGTCTCTTAGGGAAATTCTGGCATCTCAACGTCCATGAATGTAGCCCACCACGAAGTCCAGGTTTCAGGCAATCAATCCAGTAAACTATTAGAGCCACCTTCGAATGCTGGGATAGTGTATTGAATCTACACTCTCCAGTAAACGCAAGCATATTGATAAATTCAACTCGGGCCAGTACGGTTTGTTCTCCTTGTCTAGCACCTACATAATCCATTCCCACACATACTCCCCCAGGTTTCTGTCAACACACATGAAGGAAACATTGTGATTCTTTGGTGTCATAGACTCTTCTTCTGGGTCAGACTTTGTACTTGCTACCTCGGAGCTTGCAAGGGTCTGGGGGCAAGGAGGGTACTGGGGTAGGTCCAAGGAGATGAGACAGCCCCTTGCAAGACAACTGCCTTGGGTGAGGTCATTACAGCATCTTCAAGCAGGAGAAGAATGGTCTTCTAGGAAGAGGAGGAAGGCGGTTTCCACTGTTAAAGGAGGCCTGGGTTGACTTGAAGGTTCACGGTTGTCAGATTCATCTGAGTTCATCCAAAGGGCTCTGAATAGTGGGAGCCCACGGTTGCCACTGAACTTCTAGAGGCACTGCTGTTGCTACTGAAGATCATGGACCTTCACCACTGCTGCTGATGTGCTAAAATGCTTCTGATGTTGTTAGAGCCCAGGGCCACTCGTACTCACCTTCAGTCACCCACTGCTGCTTCCAGAGCCCATTGCTAGAGTCGGGGAAAAAAATTTAACATGTCCTCACTTCCTCTACCTCCTAACCTCCACCAGCGTCTCCCACTGGCAGAACTCAAAGGGAAGCAGGGTGAGAGACATACAGTGCACACTGCCCTGCCTTGTGACACAAGGGGAATGCAAAGGGGTAAGTGTGAAGGTCAGGGGCAACAGACCTCGCCCAGTACACTAACCTCTCTGAATTCCCGGTCTCTCACCGCAAACACACGGTAGAAAATTCACACGCTTGTTGGTGCCCACGCGGTGAAAAGGGAACACTTACACGCTGTTGGTGGGAATGTAGATTAGTACAAACTCTACGGAGGTCAGCATGGAGATTTCTCGAAGAACTAAAAGCAGATCTACCATTCGATCCTGCAATCCCACTACTGGGTATCTACCCAGAGGGAAAGAAATTATATCAAAAAGATACCTGCACTCGTATGTTTATCGCAGCACAGTTGACAGTCACAAAGACATGGAATCAATCTAAATGCCCATCGACTGATGAGTGGATAAAGAAAATGTGGCATATATACACCATGGAGTACCACTCAGAGATAAGAAGGAATGAAAGAATGTCTTTTGCAGCAACTTGTATGGAACTGGAGGTCAT
>NW_012151574.1:1361425-1364588 GCF_000956105.1 Propithecus coquereli | reverse complement strand
GTGATCATGAGAAGAGCATGGCCCCATGTAGGCGCTGTCCTTTTAGTCTGGGCGCCAGAATGAACAAATAGAGCAGAACTGAGCCCAGCTCGTGGCCAGGAGCCAAGCACAGTGGCCCTGCAGCCAGAAGCAGCGCTTACCAGCGGAGGCCAGCCCAAGGCAGCAGAGCTGCAGCTGACCCGGGAGCACGTGTTGTAAGCCAGCAAGTTTTGGGGTGGTGCATTACAAAACATTATTACAGCAATAGCTATGGATACAGTGGCAGGGCTGGGATATGAAGCCAGCTATGTTAGAAGCCAAAGCCCTTGCCATTTTCTCTATGGTCTAGGTTCTTGGGACCTACAGTAAAAATGTCAGGCACCAAATTAAAAAATCAAGAACAAATGCTAGTTATTAATTTTATTCATTGTTGCTTTTTAAAAATTATATTGATGATACTAAGTCATTACAGGGTTATTGGGGACATTTAGGAGTTATAGGGCACGGGCTTCTGAGAGAGACGTTCATTAGGCAGAAATAAATCTTTTCAATAATAAGCAGCCCTCATAGGGGCCTGACATTTAAAGCTTGTATTTTCCAATCCATGACTTCGTTAAGCCAATCAAAGACTAGTGAGGCAGAAAGTATTGCCTTCACTTCATAGTTGAGCATCAAGCTCAGAGAGACTAGGTGATTTGCCCGGAATCACACAGCTGAGGATTTGAATGCAGTCTCCTGGGCTGTGGGTCCAATGCTTCTACTAACTCCACAAGAGAGTCAATTTATGCCCCATCCGTTCACCCTGCGCCGTCCCCAGCAGCCTGGCAGGGTGCCTGGCATGCAGCACGCTCGGGAAACGCAGGCAGAAGCAGGGAGGGCTGGAAGGACGGGGTGGGAAATGCGCTGCAGTGGCTTGTTTGGGCAGGGCCTGAATATCTTTGCTCAGAAATTAAGATGCTAAGCAGGGGTGGCTCCCAGGCTCCCCACCCACTCACCTCCCAGACACTCAGACACCCCAGAGGCACATGCCCTGGGCAGCTACATCCTGGCAAAGAAGACAGGGCGAGTGGCTGTGATAAGGACCCCAGCCTGGTCCCCAAAGATAAGCAGGCTGAGAACCAGGCCAGGCAGGTCTTGGCTTATCTTGGAGCAGACGGCACCTCAGACAAGAAGGGGACCTACTTTACCTTCTGCTAAAAGGGCACCATGTATACGATGTGTCCTTTCCTTTCAGCTCTCCTGGAAAACAGCTCTCTCCTCTCCCCCTTCACCTAGTTAACCCTGAAGGCAGACTGCAGACTCCATTCCCACAGTAGAGCCCTGCGACCTGGCCGTCCATGTTCATTAGCTGTAACTTTTGACTACCTGTGAGTCAATCAAAACGTAAAAGTCACATGTATGGGGTTTCTTTTTCCTGATTTTAAAGTATGTTACGGCACTGGTGGCGCATTAGGGATTACCGTGCACCTGAAAGACATTGACAGGGGGCCTCCCAGGCCCCGAGTACTGTTCTGAGCACAAGTACTAATTCATTTAATCCTCACACCCTGTGAGGTAGGTACTTATCACCTGTCTTACAGATGAGGAAACTGAGGCCCAGAGAAGTTAAGAAACGTATTCAAAGTCATGCAGCCAGTGGGTGTGGCAGAGTCAGGATTGGAACTCAGGCAGTCCATGGATTTGCGATGGGTTTTTATTATTATGGCCATGATTACATTGCATGGGCTGTTAATACTATTGCTGTAATGGATTCTGGGGTGTGTCACCATGTGCCCCTCCAGCATGGAGGGCTTCGTTTCCCCAGCTGCTGGGAGCACTGGCTGCCGACAGCTCACAGCAGAGTCTGTTTCTGAGGAAGCCAGCCTAGCGCAATTACCACAGTGCTTCCAAGTGTCCTCCCACGCATTGGACCCTTAAGCGCACCCTAAGGTGTAGAAAGGACAGAGAGCGTTACACATTCTCTTTCAGATGAAGAAATTGAGGTTCAGTCGAAGTAACTCGCCCAAGGTCACACACGAGGTCAGGGCAGAGTCAGGTCTGAGCACAGGCTCTCTTGACTCTCTGACAGATGTTTTGATCGTTCACTTCTGGAAAGAAGGCAGAGATGCCTGTTGGGGGGGCAAGGATTAGAGCTGGGGAGGATGCTGCATGTCAGCCCCTTCTACCTGCTGCAGCAGGAGGAGAAGAGTAGTGTTATCCTGGGCTCTGGAATCCCAGCAGGACGAGGAGGGATTCATGAACACTCCTGGAGCACCTGTGCTGGGCCAGACTCCTTAAATAGGACCCACTGTGGGAGAGCAAGAGCCAAGAGTCCTGTCCCTGGTCCCACTCTTTCTCTCAGAGAATCATGAAGAAAATCTAGGGTGGGGGACAGGAAGCATCAATCCTTACGTGGAATCCATCAGCTGCCTAGCCTTCTATGAGGAGCCTTCGGGGGTACAGATGGAGAGGATGGGGGCGTCATCTGAGTTCAGTAGTCAGGAAGATGGACAACACTGCCCAGACTGTGACAGTGGGAGCCCCCGAAGTTTGCACTAGAAAGAAGGTCTCTCCAACATGTACAGAAGGATTCCCGTTGCGGAGGACAGTAAGAGGTGCTAACGGGCATATTTTCTTCAGCTCATTGGTTCCTTACTGCCGAAGTCACAGACTCGATTGCCCAGGTCACAGCCTATCTCCAGAGACCTCTTTGGTCCTTCTCTAGCAACCTGGGCCCACATTGCTTAAAGGCCTTAGTTTTCTCATCTCTGAAATGGAGCTGATAAAATAGCTGCCATCCAGTGAATACTAACTATGTGCTAGGAAATTTACATGAATTATTCCTAACCCTGAGAAGCACAGGTTTTTAGGTTTCAATGATGAGGAAACTGAGGTTTAAAGAATTCAAGCACCCAAGGTACAAGCAGTAGATTGGATTATTGGTCCTCCCCAATAGGATTATACATTCGCAGCCTTTGACCTGAAACTCGGCAGCACCTCCCACTGCAGGTGGTTTATCCCCTACCCAGTCGATACTGGGCTTGTCCACGGGACCTTCTTGGGCCTGTGAAAAGTTAGTAGAGGCTGGGCGCGGTGGCTCACGCCTGTAATCCTAGCACTCTGGGAGGCCGAGGCGGGTGGATCGCTCAACATCAGGAGCTCGAGACCAGCCTGAGCAAGAGCGAGACCCCGTCTCTACTAAAAA
>NW_012151574.1:1349989-1361375 GCF_000956105.1 Propithecus coquereli | reverse complement strand
AAACAATCCGCCCACTTCGGCCTCCCAGAGAGCTAGGATTACAGGCGTGAGCCACCGCGCCCGGCCAACAGTCTGCTTCTGATGCTCAGCACACTCGTCGCTGGTTTCATGCCCAGCTAGACTGTAAACCCACTGAAGGCAGGTCTGCGCCTCTCCAGATGAATGCCGCACCCCCGGTGCCCAGCACAGAGCCTGATACCTTTGGTGCTCCTCAACTGCTGGGGCCAGGAATGGGGCGTGAGGTGAGCCACCATGAACCCAACCTCACACTTCAGAAACACAGGCTCAGAGAGCTGGCGTGGTCGAAGACACAGCTCAGAGCTGCAGTCAACACCAGCCCAGGTCTCCATGCCTCCAGACTCCACGCTAGACATAACACCACTTATTCTTTATGGTGACCACATTATATTACTAATACGGGGTTATTATAATTTATTTAACTGGCATTTGGGTTCTTGATAATTTTTCACACTTACAGACAGCTGTAATAAAATCTTTGCCCACATCCTTAAGCATTTCCAAAGCCCAAAGCCCTAGACTGAAATTGCTGGGTCTGTACATTTTAAGTTTGCACTACTAGGGCACCATCTAAACAGGTGGTACCAATTTACCGCCCCTACTTCCCTTAAATTTCCTTTCCTGTACAGCATGTGTTCAACTTTAAAACTCCCCAGAGACTGTATTAGAGGTTTCTGGGACAATTTCTAAGGGTGTTTAAACTGTACAGGGTTTCTCTTAACAGGACCTACCTTCTTGACAGCTATCAAAAAGGTTTTGATTTTGGAGACTTTTTAAAAGACCTCGGCAGTTTAGCCCTCTGGGAATTAGGTTCAGCTGTGTCTAGTAAGCCCACGTGAACCCACGTGACCAGGTCTGAACAACATTAGGGTGTTGACGCAGAGAAAAAGGAGGCAGGGAGGTGATCAAGTGCACCCAGAGGTCTGTTCCCCCATCACTCACTGGGAAACCAGCTGTCACCTCAACTCTGAGTGGGAGTTTCTTCTTATGCTGTTTTGAAAATAGAAGCCATAAACCAGCTTGGGAAGAACTTTTCCTCAAGCAGAACAGAGAAACAGAATAGAGAAAATTAGAAGAGTTGGTGAGATTAGCCAGTCCACCCTCATCACTTATTAGATGAGAAAATGGAGACCCAGAGATGCTGAGTGACTAGTTCAAAGTCACACAGAACAGTAGAAGAAGGAGTATCAGAACCCAGCTCAAAGCCAGGTATTCTAACTTCTGGCTGAGTGTTTTAGTGTTTTAGTGTCTTAGTCTGTTTTGTGTTGCTATAACAGAAGACTGCAGACCGGGTCATTTAAAAAGAACAGATTTATTTCTTACAGTTTGGGAGGCTGGGAAGTCCAAAATCAAGGGGCTGGATCTGGCGAGGGCCTTCTTGCATCACCCCCATTGCAGAAGGGAAAAGGGCAAAAGATTTCAAGGGGGTCGGGCGGATGAACTCATCCTTTACAAGGACACCATTCCCACGATAACAAAGTCACTCCCACAGTAATGACATGAATCCATTCATAAGGGCAGAGCCCTCGTGACCTAATCACCTCTTAAAGGTCCCCCGTCTCAACACTGGGACATTAGCAGGAAGCATCTTTGGTCTCCACTGACAGTCCTTTAAGTCTGTTTTTCTTCCAATCTCAGTTGCTTTTGAAAATGACGGGAAAGCTAAGTTTCTTAAAAAGGGATGTCTGGATAAAAGTCACGGTAACATTTCCACGTGCCTTTGCATGTGCTGTCCCCGCTGCCCTGGATGCCCCTCTCTGCCCAACTGCTTGAACTCCTCATCCTCCAAGACCCAAGAGAATTGTGACCTTCTGTGAAAACAGTCCCCAATTCTCCAGGGCAGCTGGTTGCTCCTGCTCTATGTTCCCAGGCCCTGACCTTGCCCCGGCACTCAGAACACTCGATGGTGGAACCGGTGCTTCTGCACAAGAGTGAAAATTCCTCAAATGCAGAGATGTACCAAATTCATCTTTGCAACCCCAGCACATAGTTTAAGCTTCAAAGGGGCGGACTTTGGACCACAAACTCTGTGAAGGGAGGCGGTTATCATTCTACCCAGCTCCTGGCTCCCCGCATGAGCTCAAGGAGGATTGGTTGCTGCCAAAGGAATCTGAACAGGGAATTTCTGCAGCGTGAGAAAATTCTAATCTTGCAGCCATGGAGCTTTCGACAGACACTGCCTGGAGGCGCCAAGCAGGTCATGCTGGCAAATGAGTGGGTACCAAAAGGCACAAGAAGCGTTCCGGGGTGCATAAAGGCCTCCAGGGCTACAAAGCACTTGCAAAGATGACCTCGCTCTGCTCCTTCTGCCAAGAGGACTGCTCCCAAGTCAAGCGGATCTAGACCTCAGTACTGTAAGATACGAAGGTGGCGTGGAGGGAAGGAGTAAGTCAAGCTAAGAAATACATAACAGAACATATACTTATTATACAGGACTTATGGAAAAAAAGAGGAATTAACTACAGCCACGAAATACCCTATATACGACGAATAACTTCGGAAAGAATTACCGACTTTCACAAAGTGGGCTGAGGTTTACTGGGCTCTGGACTTCCTTAAGCGATATTAGAAAGGAACACACAAAATGCTGGAATGTGGGATTTCATTATCTCCAGTTTAATTTGCTTGTTTACACACACGATCTGTGTGTATATAACGGTGGCAAGAGCCATTCTCTAAATACAGTCTGGTACCCAGACTATGACAGATGCACGTGGAAAATGAGGCTTCAGTGAATGAACCTCAACAAGGAGAGGCGAAAGTGGCATGGCCGTATTCTGCGATCACAGATTCCTCAAAGTCTCTTGTTCGGCACCGGGTGCAACACTTTTCAAAACAATCGATACGAGACTATTGTTTTGTACAACAGGAGACCCAGACTCCAGAGGGCACCCAGAAGATGTTAGTTTCTCTGCCTTCTCTGGAGGAGCCACAAAGTTCTAAAGGCCTTAGTCTATAAAAAAGAGGCAGGGTGGTTATCACCTGCTAAGTATGTATGCTGGGCATTTCACACACAGCATCCTTGATCCTAACAGAATCATCCCCACTTTGCAGATGAGGAAAATGAGGTTTGCCATGGTCGTACAGGTACCAGGGGTGGTGCCAAGAACCCACATCTCACATTTGCCTGAGCCCAGAGTCTTCCCCTTTATGCCGCGTTGCCTCACGCAGGGACAGAGAGTATGCTGCCGGGAACAGACAAGGGCGCTGAGCACGAGCAGGACGCTCGGCAATCGACACTTTCCACGTAGCGCGAGTTCAGGGCTGAGCCTGACGCAGACCCACGTGAGAAGAACGTCTGGGGATTTAAGTGTGACAAAGAACTTCTGGAGTCACCCTGTGCCTACTTCCTTTCGGTGCTGAACACGAAACTTAGGAGAGATTTCAATCCCTTCAGCGAACCCCTGCCATCTGCCCGCCCTGCCTCCGCCCCTGGTTTATGGATGTAAACTCCAGGTGGCAAAAAATCCTCCCTCACTGGACCCATCACATCTTGCCATGGCTTCCAAAGCACCATGGGGACACCTCCGCTATCTCATTGCCTGTGTTTCTGTCCCTTTTGGGTACAACGTATCATGCCTCACGTTTTGATCGATAAAGTTAACCTGCTCAATTGGATACAAAACATTTTAAATATAGCTTTATATTAATAAAAGTGCCCTGAAAATTTACCTTTGAACTCCTAACAACCTAAGCTTGAGTCAGTGCTTATCAGTAATGCTATCACCAGGCTTGATTGGGGAGAGGGACATCAAAGTGGCTTTAAGAATGACCCCAAGCAGCAAGGGGCTCCGTTTGAAAGGCTTAAGGAGATGGTGGGGAGAGGAGAGGGGCTGTCCCATTGCAGAATGTGGAACTGTGCCTTTGTGGGAGGGAGGGGACAGGATTTCTAACCCTTCCCAGCACTCTCACAGTGGAGGCCACAGAGTGACAAGGTTGGAAACGGAGGAGTGTGCGAAGGGGAAAGAAAAGGTCAGCTGATTTCAAGGCCAGATGAGCAGGCCCAGGTTTGGTCTGGTTGGGGACACAAGTAAAAGGAGGGCAGGGCCAAAGTCATGCCACCGTTTCATAAGGATTTTGCAAACAGGTTGGCTTTTTGCCATCAGAGGGAGGTGTTTTATAATACTTCACTTCTGAATTATCATAACCTCGTCCAAAAGGTAAAAATGCTCTGGGCCACAGCAGAATGATCAATGTACCCAGCACGTGACCCCGAGACACTGTTCAGTCTGTGTCACTGCTCTGTGCTCAGGAAAATTTCGGTGAAAATATGCATTTTGCAAAATCACTTTGACTCAGCTTAAAATTCGTCAGGTTTTTATTAAAAATGCCGCTTTCTGGTTTTATTCTTAACAGAGAAAACAGCCCCATGACATGAAATCTAATACTATAAGCCCAGAGTTTGGTTTATAAAAAGTAAATTAGTGTTCTAAAAAAAAAAGAAAAAAAAGCCCTCAAAACAATCTACGTGTGCCAAAGTGCGGCACTGGAGTTGTCAGTTATTTCCAGGAGTTTTGTCAACAAAGAACAAATGCCATAGTTGTCACTAAAACTATAAAGCATTCACTCAAAATAGAAGAAAAAAGAGATTACCTTATTGCTCCAAAAACCAACATATAATAACAGACAACACAGACAGAAAATGTCATTGTTCACTCCGTAAGAATCATCCAATACTTGCCGCAGAGGCACTGCAGTTCAACGGGCCTGTTTTGGTGGCTTACCATGAACCAGCTGCGATAGATATAGAGATATAGAACATTCCACGAATGAAACAAATACTACAAGAGAGTGTGTTTCAGGCATTGGGTGTTTTATAAAGAACCCTGCCAAAAATAAATGCTAATACGAAATTGGCCAGAGGGAAATGCTGTTAAATAACAGCATTCGAGGCCATCAAAATCAAAGGCAACTAGAGTCAGGGAGACGGCAGCAGAGTCCTGAGGCTTCTGCCTCCCCCTCAGCCACACAACGGGGCTTTGCTGACCCTGTCCTTTCGCTGAGCCTTGGCTCTCCCTTCCAGGGACAAAAGGGGTGTTCCAGATTAAGGTCAAGTCTTAGCAGGGACAAAACGTGCCTGACTGGGGATGGTGGTGATTGTGACACAGGTGACATCGCCAAGAATAGCCTGAGGACGAAAGTCACTCCCCAGATTCCACCACCACCCACCCAAACCGCCTGGGAAGCTTCCCCTCTGAAGTAGGATCAATAATTTAGCCAAATAACTAAGCAAAAGAAATGAAAAATATATCAGCCACTGTCTGCTGTCCCCCCTTTTGTTTCTCTTATTTCTTGTAACTGTCTTGCTTTGAATTCAAACTGGAGCTCTGGGGAGGAAGTCCTGGGGAGAAGGATTTCAGATACCAAAACCCGTACGTGCCATACCAGCTCAGCAAACCAAAAAAGGTGCCAAACACTTTCTGGGACAAGTTGTGGAAATAAACGGCTGTGCACAGAAACATCAGTACCCAGATGCAAGTCAGGAAGCCCAGGGCAACCACCAGGGTGGTGATGGCGGTATGGAGGTTGTGGCTTCGGTCCGTCTTTACCTCCTGCAGCACGGACATCTCCTCCACGATCATGAGGGCACAGAAGGTCAGCAGGAAGGAGTGGCCTGAGATGTCAAAGCCGTGCCAAAAGCCTCCTTCCCTGTGGCACTGCTGCTTGCTCTGGTACTCCTTTCTGATTCCCTCCAGGGCCGGCGAATGGTAGCAGTTGCCCGTGTAGTGCTCGATGTTGGAGAAGAGGGACGTGCAGATGTACCAGATGGCTGTGCCCACGAGCAGCGTGCTCAGCCGCCGCAGGACCAGGCCGGCCTTGCCTGTCAGGTGGTAGTTGGTGAGGGCAATGAAGGGCAGGAGGAGACAGAACGTCCAGGCCCAGGCCAGTTTGACAAAATACCTGACAGAGGAGGAAAGTGGAAGTGAAGACATGGAACACGGCAGAGGAGAAACAATGTCATGACTCAGGTGTCTAGCCTGCCAGGGGAGGGAAAATGAGAAAACTTGATCAAAGCTATAGAGCACAACAACTATCACTTTCTTCACTTACTAAGTACTTTGAATGTATTAACTATTTCATCCTTAAACAAGTCTACGAAGTAGGTACAGTTATTATCCCCATTTTACAGATAAGAAAACTGAGGCATAGAGAAGTGTCATGTCCAAAGTGGAGGCGGTATGTGGTGGAGCTGGGATTCTAATCGAGGGTCTGTGGTCTTAAGTACTATGTTATTTACTCAGGAAAGCACCTACTAAATGTCACGAGCTTTCACACACATTCACTTTCCCATAGAACACTCACAATTACCCTGGAGGAAAGTATCATTGTCCCATTTCGTAGACAAGGAATCTGAGGCTCAGAACAGTTCGCTACCTTACCCAGGGTCACATTCATACGACCAACAAGCACAGATTAAACCACAGTTTGGCCAGCCCAAAACCCATGCTTTTTCTACCATATCACGTTTTTTCCCAAATAGCAGAAACACCTTGGAACAAAGAGCTTTACTTCAAGCCAAAAGATTCAGCTTCAAATTCTGACTCTGACTTAACTTGTTACTTCACCTCTCCAGGTCTCGGTTTCCTTAGCTGTTAAATAGAGCTGGGGGAACCCAATGATTTTTAAGACCCCTTCCAGATCCAATGATCTACTAGTTCCCTTCCATTAATTGTAATAACACACAGGCTTGGAACGAAACACCCGACTCCATGGCTACCCCCAAACAACAGACTTGTCTGCCAGGCTGCTTGGCTCTTGGCTCACCCCGGACAGATATGGCAGCAGCTGCCTTGTCTGCCTCCTGTGCTCATGAAGGGTGGCTGACCTAGGGACCAGCTGCAGTAAACATTTGACCCAAGACTTGGGGCTACCACCACTTTCATAATCTATTCTTAGCCCAGCCTCTCAGGGTGGGTGAGGAAGGAACGTGGGCTAAGGACAGAAGGACTCTTTCCCGGGTTCCAACAGTTTCTCAGGCACCGCCCAAGTGCCTGTCACTAAAACCTTCACTGAGACTGATAAGGAGAATATTGCCAGAGCCAAGACCCATCAGGCATTTGATGAAGCTGACTGGGAGAGAAACCAACAGTTTAAGTAGATAACCAAAGTTGGGCTGACTTTCAGAAGATGCTGGAGACACTAATTCTGCGGAAAAATTAGGCTCACATCAAAGGAGCAGTTTTATCTTTCAGAGTTTTCCTTTATTACTGCAACTGTGTTTTTGTGCAATAAACTTACAATCCAAGAGGTTATTTTGAACAAAAAAAAAAGAAGAAGAAGAAGGAAAGAAAAAAAAAAAAAGAAAAGGAGTGGGTGGGTGTAATTAAGGAGATGTCTCAAAGAGCCCAGCTGGGATTGCTTTTCTGGGCCACTGCCATGCACTTTGGGTGGCTGAGAAGGGCCAAGGACCAAGGAGATCCAGGGGAAAGGTCACAGACTGAAGGTTCCATTCCTCTGTGAGTGTCTGGGAGTGGGGGCTCTGTCACAAGTTGGAGCAAGGCTCTCAAAGTCGGAGGGGGGGATCTTTCACAGATCATGATGGGATTCCCTGACAAGCTGGGAAGCAAGAGGGAGGTGGCATCTCCCAAATAGGGCAGGGGCCAACTTCTAACTCCAAGGGGAGGTTGCGGGGAGCAGCCACTGGGCTGGTTCATCCCCCCACCCCACCCCACATCCTTACATACAAACACAGACGTACACACAACCCTGTTCCTCACTGCCTGCCCAGCCTAGCTCAGGCTATCCTATCTGGGTATGCAAACACGAACTGCTAGTGACACTAGCTATTCCGGGGTCCCTCAGTCGCGTGCAGACGCTGCTGTCACGACTAGGACGATTTCCCTTTCAATGACTCGTCCCCCAAGGCAGCCAGCCCCCGGCTTCCCTGGCTTTGGCGGGGACGGGAGAGGACCCGGGTGCACTCACACGTTGAGGACGTTGCGTTTGTTGCTCAGGTAGCTTTCGGGCAGCGGCGAGAGCTCCTTGAGGAGGGAGCCCCCCAGCATGGAGGCCACCAGCGCCCACGGCAGGTAGCGCCGCACGGCCGCCCGCACCAGCGTCCCCCGGAGAAACCACGCGCAGCGCTCCAGGTGCTCCATACCCGACCTCATCGGCCACCGTCCGCCTCCCGTGCCCTCTCGGCCACCGTCTCACCCTTCGCCCGGGCTGGTGCCGCCGTCTCCATTTGAGCGCATGCGCGCCTCCCGCAGGCCCCACCCCTCGCGGGGCTCCTACGCGCTCCCCCTCGTGGCCACTGGCGGCCTCTGCCGTGTGCCCGTCTCCGAACTCCCCTCTCGCTGCTCCCGCCCCGCCGCCTGGCGACGCGCTCCGGGTACTGCAGGGTCCAGACAGCCCCTGCGTCTGGCTCTGGTCTGCGCTCGTGGGAGTATTTGCAGGAGCTTGGGGGAGAATAAATGTGGACCTGTAGGAACCACAGCAGTGGTCACAGCATCATTTAGTCTCTCTTGGAGACTTGGAGACACTGCCTCCATCTGAGCCTCAGTTTTCTCATCCGTAAAGTGCGGGTGACGAGGAGATCAGCCTTTCCCGAGAGTGAGTTTCTGAACTCAGGGGTTCATGACGTTGGTTCAGGTATAGGGAGGACATGAGATGAAATTTCATTAAAAAGTTATTAAATGTAAATTTAAATTTTTAAATTTATTTTCACTTTTAAAACGGCTATGTATATTAAATAAAAATGGTGGACGGAGAGGGTTAATGCAGATCACCCGAGGCTGTCGGTGACTCAGTGTGATGCCTAATCAAGCATTTCCCAACCTTGACTTATTCCTTTGCTCCTGTATTAGTTTCCTGTGGCAGCCATAACAAATTATCATGAACTCGATTTAAAACATCAGAAACTTGTTCTCTCACGGTCCAGAATCAAGGTGTCTGCCTGGTTGGTTCCTTCTGGAGGCTCTACGGGAGAACCCCTTCCATGCTTCCCTCCTAGCCTCTGGTGACTGCCGGCAATCCCGGCATTCCTTGGCTTGTAGCTGCACAACTCCAGCCTCTGCCCCCATCTTGGCTGTCTCCCCTCTGTGTCTCTGTGTGGCTGTCTTCTCTCCTGTTATAAGGATACTGGTCATTGGATTTAGGGCACACCTTAACTCCAGGATAATCTTATTTTGAGATCTTCAATTTAATTACATCTACAAAGACTATTTCCAAATAAGATCACATTCCCAGGTACCAGGGGTTAGGATTTGGACATATATTTTTAGGGGTCATCATTCAACCCATTACAGCCACCTTAACTACTCTTGCTATGTCCATATACCACGAATTCTATTACTTACTTAAATCTGTATCTGTCTTTAAACAACATACATTTACAACATATACCTACTGAACAGCCTCCCAAGCAAAATTATCCGTGAAATCATGGATTCTGTGTGCCAGTTATATTTCTTGTATTACAAAGAAACATTTCTATCAAAATAGTCATCATTGCTAGCCACCTAAAAAAAATCTTACATCCCTATACCAGTGATGGCTGCCACACTTTGGGAAACACTTGTCTGACTTATGTCTACAATGGACTGATGTTTAAAGTCTTGTGCAGAGAATCAACAAATTAATGAAAATAAAAGTAATAATTCCTTAAAATCACTTTAAGATTATCTTCATATCTGTAAATTACATTTATCCGATCAGAGTTCTTATGTAGCAAGATGTCTCCGGGCCTTCCAAAAGCTAGGTTTTAGAAAGAAAATAGAGGGATAATTATTTCAATTTGGATTTTCATGATTGGGAATAAAAACTATACAGCCAGAAAAGTGTTATTTGTGAAGGCAGCTTGTAAATAGTATCTGAAACCACCTGTAGCGCCTTAAGGTTAGCAGGTGCTCAATTATTAATATTATCATTTTCCGTAGGAAACGGCTTGGTAGTTAAGAGCAGAGAGGCTGGGATGTGCCAGCTCCACATCCTTATTAGCTGGGTGGTTCCCCCAGTGAAAATCCAGATGCTGATCCCCAACCTAAGGAAAGGGGAGAGAAGACGGCTGGGAACAGTAACACAAGACATCACCCCAAGGGACAGTCACCAAGGTACCTCCTGAAAGTTTCAGAATTCGTATTTCTGTAAAAAGGAAATGAATTGGTTTCATTTGAAACTATGCAGCTTCACTCCTGCAGATTTTTGAAGGCTGCGTTAAATCCAGGCTTGAAAAAGTGTTGCGGGTCTCTAGAGCAGTTTTCATATTTTTAAAAAACTTCAACCCATGTTAGGAAATCCATATTTATGTTGTGAATCCAATGATGTGCCGGAGCCAACTCATACTGGCCTGTGAGAGCTGATCATTAAATTTTCAGAACTTTTGTAAGCCGATTGTTAAATGCAGCCAAATTTTAAGAATTGCATTATATAAACCAGCAGGCTCAAAATAAACAGTCAAAACTCATCACTTCCTGATTATTTTACTATGTATTATTATCTATGCTCTTGGGGTTACTTACATCTGTTGTACCTACATGGTACACTCCTGTGCAACTCTTCCCAACTCTATGTCCAGTGATATCACACTTGAAATCAGCCGTGGTGGGGGTATTTACACTAAGGAAATTGGCAAGTGCTACCTATTAGGGATTTATTTGGTTTGTCTGCATTGGGATGCAATTCCATTTGTCAAAACACAGTTGAATTGAAACCATAGACTGGCTGTAGATATAAGAATCCAACAAAAATCAATTAAAGCATTCTATGAGAATCAACTAGCTGTATTGACAATAGAGAGTATATATTTCATTATTTGTAAATAATGTGCTATACATTCTATTACATTAAGAAAAAATTATAATAAACTTAGGTATGCATATACTTAAACATGTTCCCCTAGAGAGCCAGTTGTCAAACATTTATCAACAAACCACTGGTCATGATTCAGTACACACATAAAAATATATATGTATTAATATCATATAAGTGAATATATATGCTGATAGGTGTATTGATATAAATACAGCTCAATTTTTCATAGAAATAGAAACAACAATCCTAAAATTTATATGGAACCACAAAAATCCCTGCAGAGCCAAGGCAATCCTGATGAAAAAGAACAAAGCTGGAGGCACCACACTGCCTGAATTGAAACTATACTACAAAATGACAGTAATTAAAACAGCATGACACTGGCATAAAAATAGACACATCAACTAATGGAACTGAGTAGAAGCCTAGAAATGAATCCATGCATATATGATCAATTAATTTTTGACAAAGGTGCCAAGAATACACGATGGGAAAAGAATAGTTTCTTCAATAAATGATGTGGGGAAAACTGGTTATCCGTATGCAGAAGAATGAAACTGGACCTTAACTCATACTATATACAAAAACCAACTCAAAATGGATTAGAGATTTAAAC
>NW_012151574.1:1346818-1347548 GCF_000956105.1 Propithecus coquereli | reverse complement strand
CTACCTATCAGGGATTTATTTGGTTTGTCTGCATTGGGATGCAACTCCATTTGTCAAAACACAGTTGAATTGAAACCATAGACTGGCTGTAGATACAAGAATCCAACAAAAATCAATGGGAGGTTGCGGGGAGCAGCCACTGGGCTGGTTCATCCCCCCACCCCACCCCACATCCTTACATACAAACACAGACGTACACACAACCCTGTTCCTCACTGCCTGCCCAGCCTAGCTCAGGCTATCCTATCTGGGTATGCAAACACGAACTGCTAGTGACACTAGCTATTCCGGGGTCCCTCAGTCGCGTGCAGACGCTGCTGTCACGACTAGGACGATTTCCCTTTCAATGACTCGTCCCCCAAGGCAGCCAGCCCCCGGCTTCCCTGGCTTTGGCGGGGACGGGAGAGGACCCGGGTGCACTCACACGTTGAGGACGTTGCGTTTGTTGCTCAGGTAGCTTTCGGGCAGCGGCGAGAGCTCCTTGAGGAGGGAGCCCCCCAGCATGGAGGCCACCAGCGCCCACGGCAGGTAGCGCCGCACGGCCGCCCGCACCAGCGTCCCCCGGAGAAACCACGCGCAGCGCTCCAGGTGCTCCATACCCGACCTCATCGGCCACCGTCCGCCTCCCGTGCCCTCTCGGCCACCGTCTCACCCTTCGCCCGGGCTGGTGCCGCCGTCTCCATTTGAGCGCATGCGCGCCTCCCGCAGGCCCCACCCCTCGCGGGGCTCC
>NW_012151574.1:1328900-1345913 GCF_000956105.1 Propithecus coquereli | reverse complement strand
TCAAAAAACTAAAAATAGGATTACCAGATAGTCCAGCAATCCCACTTCTGGGTTACCCAAAAGATTTGAAATCAGTATGTCAGAGAGATGTCTGCACCTCCATGTTTATTGCAGCACGGTTCACAATAGCCACGTTACGGAATCAACCTACATGTCCATTGGTGGATGAATGGGTACAGAAAATGTGGCACATATTAATATATACGATGGAATACCATTCAGCCATTGAAAAAAATAGAAAGAAATTCTGTCATTTCTGACAACTTGGATGGAATTGGAAATCATTATGCTAGTGAAATAAGCCAGGCACAGAAAGACAAATAATGGTGTTCTCACTTTTATGTGGAATCTAAAACACTCAAACACATAGAAACAGAGAACAGAATGGTGGTTACAGAGGCCAGAGGGAACAGGGAATGGGAAGATGATGGTACAAAGCCTCCATTAGACGGGAGGAGTAAATTGGGGTTTTTTGAGAGCTGTCGCACAGCAAGCTGAATATAGTAAACAATGGTATATTGTACATTTCAAAATTGCTAAGAGAGTAAATTTCAAATGTTCTCAATGCAAAAAAAGATAAGTATTTGGGGTAATGAATATGTTAATTAGCTTAATTTAGTTATTCCACATTGTATTCCTAAATTATAACACCACTTTATACCCCATAAATATATACAACTATAATTTGTCAATTTACAATAAAATTTTTTTAAAAAGATGTATATGATCTCTGACCTCACGATATTTAAAATCTAGTGAAAGTGATAATCTTTAATTTATTCAATCAAGTAACATTTATTAATAACTTACTCTGCACTAAGCACTGGGCTAGATGTTGAAGTTTCTAATGTTTTAGGTGAGTTTCCTTAATAAGTGCAGATTTATTACCCTTTAAAAACATAGTTTCCCAGGTTTGAGACAGAATATACAAGATGAGCCTCAATCCTCTCGTCAAACCAGAAAGTAGCAAGTGTTAAAGCGAGTAAGAAGGAGGCCATTAGCCTGAGGCTGTCACTGTACCCAGAGGTCTTATGTAAGCAAACCGAAGCTTAACTTGGAGGTGTTTCTTGTAATGGACATAGAAACAAAATAAAATGAAAACAGCCTCAGTCAATCATAAATAGCCAACCAGCCAATTGGCTGTATAACTAGGGACTTCCTGTCGCACCATACCCAAATAAGGCAAACACCTCCCTGTGGCCAGACAGGTAATTTCTCTACTTTGCTTTTGTGTTCAGCTTATAAAAGCTTGCTGTTCACACTGCTGGTAGAGTGCAGCTCTCTGAACCTCTTCTGGTTTTGAGTGCTGCCTGTTTCATGAATCCTTCTTTGCTCAAATAAACTCTATTAAATTTATTTTGTCTAAAGTTTTTCTTTTAACAGAAAAGCTCTCAAAGACTGCTAAGGTCAGGAGAACACAGGAATCAATGGAAAGCCCTCCCACAGGCTGAAGATGGGGCACTCTGAGCATAAATAATAACTGCAATAGATGGAACATTAAACAAATATGTTTAAATCCACGGGTTCATAATGGTACTCAAAAAACTAATGGCCACTTTTGGAGGAACCAATGCATTATTTTGAAAACTATTAATAATAAATAAAAGGAAAGAATCAAGCATTTTCCTGCCTTTTCTGTGTGAACTGAACCACTGAGTAACCAAAGAGTAGGTGAGTTTCTTTTTATAGAAATGTCCCAACTAATAAATGAAGATGGAATGATAGAATTAGAATATCACTATATGCAACATGGAAGTAAAAAGTTTGGTTTGAAATATTGGTGAGCCACACTCATTAAAGAAGAGTCAGTTGCAGATATGCATAAAAAGAAAAGTTTAACAAAATACTCAGCAGCACTTTAAACTAAATCTCTATGCCAGGCATGGTGGCTCATACCTGCAATCCCAGCACTTTCAGAGGCTGAGGTGGGAGCATCGCTTCGGGCCAGGAGTTCAAGACCAGCCTGAGCAACATAGCAAGCAATGCCATCAAAATGGAAAGACAAGTAAAAGTGACTTTCAAAAAATTCAAAAAGTATTTATTTGCATAAAAGAGACTCAGATTTCAAGATGATTTCTATAATCTCCAAACTCTTGGGAAAAAAGCGACATATATATGGGGTTTGTTTATGAAATTACATTTAGCATTCAAAAAGAAAATGTGACTTTTTTGAGGCAGACATATTTTTGGTTATAGTTCATTTCTGTAGTAAACATGAAGTTACTTGCTTCTGTAAAATCTGACTCTAAGAAACCTAAAATATAAAATTTTGAGCAAAGGTTAAAATTATGATAATCTAATTTTTAAAATTTAAACCTTATAAGGTGAATTTTTAGAGATTAGGTTTCTTTTATTTTGTTTTTTTGAGACACAGTATCTGTCTGTTGCCCGGGCTAGAATGCAGTTGTGTCATCAAAGCTCACTGCAACCTCAAACTCCTGGGCTCAAGAGATCCTTCTGCCTCAGCGTCCCGAGTAGCTGGGACTATAGGCACGTGCCGCCATGCCCAGCTAATTTTTAAATTTTTTTTTTTAGAGATGGGATCTTGCTATGTTGCCCAGCCTGGCATTTGCTTATTTTCTGTCTTTCCTAGAATGTCAGCTACAGAGGGTACGGGACATTGTCTGTGTTGCTCACTGATGCATCCCAGGTGTCTAGAACTGCTTCTGGCACCTATGAAGTATTCACAAAAATGTTTTGTCGGGCCGGGTGAGGTGGCTCATACCTGTAATCCTAGCACTCTGGGAGGTCAAGGCGGGTGGATCGCTCAAGGTCAAGACCAGCCTGAGCAAGAGTGAGACCCCATCTCTATTAAAAATAGAAAGAAATTATCTGGACAACTAAAAATATATATATAGAAAAAATTAGCCAGGCATGGTGGCACATGCCTGTAGTCCCAGCTACTCGGGAGGCTGAGGCAGTAGGATTGCTTGAGCCCAGGAGTTGGAGGTTGCTGTGAGCTAGGCTGATGCCACGGCACTCTAGCCAGGGCAACAGAGCCAGACTCTGTCTCAAAAAAAAAAAAAATGTTTTGTTGTTGTTGAATAAATTAAAGAATCATTATTAACACACAGCTCTAAAGGAAATTATTTTTTCATTGAAATTGCTTTTTTATAAACAGAAGAGAAACGATAGAAAATAACAATTGTAAATTATTATTTTTTTAATCTTAAGGAGTTTGTAAGATTATACATCTGTGTGAAAGGGGTTTTCTGGTCCACAAAAGTCCCAAAGATGTTGCAATAACATGATACTGAGTTAAGCAAAGGATGATGGGGGCCACAGGGGAGAGGCCCCTGTAGGGCCAGGGAAGGGTCAGCAAAGAGTTCTTGGAAGAGGTGATTTCTGTCTAAGCAGAGATCTGAAGGATTAGCCAGGGATTGGCCAGAGCAACAGTGGGAAGTGGTCATTCCAGGAAGAGCAACCAGCAGGTGCCTTTTGTTGGCTGGTGTGCATGAAATCATTCACTGCAGGTTGGGCTGGGGGGTAGGCAGCCCAGCAACTCTCCCAGCAGGCAGCCCTCTTTGTCCACAGCTACTGGCCATCTCCAGCAGGAGGATTCAGCCCCAGAACCAATTCCTTCCTCCTGAGCTCTCCCCTGCAATGCCTCCCCCATTGTTAACCTCTGGCTGCCTCTCCTTCTGGCCCTAGGGGAAGACTAGTCACTCCCTGGGGTGAGGCAGCTGAGCAAAGCTGGTGTCTGCCAGAGGCCAGGCTGCCTGGCTGTCTAACTGGGAGGGGCTTGTACCCACGGGCTGTGCCTTGAATCACACACAACCCCAGGCTACCCTCCACAGGCCCGTTTGAGTACAGGGTCAGCAGGGCTGGAGCTGAAGGGCAGGGATCGGCTTTGCTCATCTGCAGGCTGCAGGGCAGGTGGCAGGAGGGGTTCCTGGGACCCCTACACACCCCAGCAACCTTGAAGCCCCTCCTGCTCCCTTCTCTGGCCGCTGTCTACTGCAGACCCAGGTCTCTCCTATCTTAGATAGTCACAGGGCCAAGGCCTGGGAGGAGGGGGAGCTTTTGTTGCCTGAAAGAGCACTGGCAAAACTAGAAAGAAAATCAAGGAGTATCCCAGTGTCGGGATGGCAGTTACCCATGGGGTGGAGGGAGGGCACTGGGATCCAGGGGTTTCAGCGGTGCAGACAATGTTCTAGTTCATTACCTGGGGGGTAGACCATAGGTGTTTGCTCTAAAAATATTCATTAAGCTGTACATTTATATTTTTAAAATCTTGTATGTTTATTATATTTCACAATAAAAAAAAAACGAGGAGCACCAGACTGGGAATAAAATGCCTGGGTTTTAGGAAAAGCTGCTTATTTTACTGAGCCTTAACTAAGTGCCAGGCACTGTGCTAAGTGCTTAAGTGTCTTTGACTCTCCCTTCTCACAGCAACCCCATGGGGTAGGTGTGTACGTACTGTTATTACCCCATTCTACAGATGGAAACACTGAGGCACAGAGAGACTAAGAAACTTACCTAAGGTCACACAGCTAGCAATCCTGTAGAGCCCGAATTCCAACTAAGGTCAGCATGCCCCATGGGACAAAGCACTTGACCACTACAGCTCACTGCCCCCTGGGTCTGGAGGTGCCACTCTGATCTCGTTCGCTGGATAAGTATGGGAAATCTTATTTCATTTGTGTCTGGTATACAGTAGGTGCACAATAAATGATCACCTCTAAAATAAAGATGCTCGTCTCTGACTGCTTATAATAGGTTGTGAGATAGATAGGCCAGGCAAGGTGTCACCGTCCCCATTTAACAGATGGGAAGGCTGGCTCAGTTCTCACGCACCCGCGCTGCTGAATTCTTAGGGTCCCGCCCAGAGGTGGCTGCGGGGCCTGCGCTCCCATGCCGCTCAGGGATGTGGGGAGCCCGCCTGCCGGCTGGGAGGCTTTCCAGCTGTGGGGGCCGGCGACACAGCAAATTCAGCGGCTACACCTGTGGGTGCAGCTGTCTGGGCTGGACCTGGGCGAGGATTTCCCAGTCCTGGGAGGACACGGGCTTCGCCCCGGGACTGCTGGGCGCCCCCTCGTGGTTAACGGCACCAGGCCAGCCCTCGCCCTCCCCTCTGCCAACCCCACCCCTCTGGCACCCCGGGGTGCGAGGAGGATCTGCCTCTGAAATGGTGCTGGCCCACCTTCCGGGTCCCCCCCAATTTTTAGAGGGGACTAGTCCTCTCTAATGCTCTGGTGGGTGAGGAGCTCCCTGGCTCAGTCTGGGAGAACACCCTGCTCGGCATCCTTAGTGATGGGGGAGGATGGGCAGGGACACCTGGGGACACACCCCCTGGTTTCAGGGTTCTGGGGGGAGTCTGTGAGAAATCAGCTCCTAGGAAGTTGGACTGGGACAGGTGCCCCCTTTCCCTGGAGGACTAAGCTCTGATCCATTCTCCCCACCTCCCTCCCAGCCTCCATCCCCCAATAGGATGCCAGGACTGGGCACGGGGCAAAGCATTCGAGGCCTCCAGCCCTGCAAGAACTGGCTTCTGTTTACTTCGTGTCTGTCTCTCCATCCTCCTCTCCATTCTCTTAGAAGAGTCGAGCCATGTTGCCCGCTGGTCTTGAATGCCTGGGCTCAAGCCATCCTCCTGCCTCGGCCTCCCAAGCGAGTACCTGGATGACAGCCCTGAGCCACCACGCCAGGCTTGCATTCACCGCTTACACTCTCTTTACCCTCTAGGTCCTCCCTAAACTGACCTTCTGTAGTTCTTCAAATGAGCCCAATTCCCTCAGGCCTCGGAGTCTGCGCGTGGGGCTCCCTGGCCTTGTCTGGCCTCGTCTGGCCTCGTCTTGCATGTCCCTGCTCCCCGTCGTGTCCAGCTGTCACTTTCGCTCAGCTGACCTCCACTTACTTTTCTGTTTTCTGCTTAGTGCTCACCTATTACTGACATGACTGATGAAACGTTGAAAATTCTTGGGCTGTAGCTCTTCTACAAGAAGTTTAGGATCAGCTTTCCAACTTCCTCCAGAAACCGTGTTGGAATTTCGATTGAGATTATATTGAATCTATAGATGAATCTGGAGTGAACTGACGACACTCATAAGTTCGCTAATAAAGATGTGATGTGAGTCACTGAGGATACAGAGACAAATTAGACATAGCTCCTTCCCTCAAAGAGCTTATTTGTTTATGTTCTTCCTTTTTGTTTCATGAGAGGAGACCTTATTGGGCCCATTTTACAGATAGGGGACTGAGGCTTGTGAGTTGCAGTTGTGACAGTGAGGAAGTGGTGGGGCCAAGACCCCCACCCACATCTGTTTGGCTCGAGAATCTGCCCATCCAGTCAGTTAGGTCCATGGGTGTGGTGTGTGTGTGTCTCCGTGTGTTTGCAGGTAGGGTGTGTTTCCACACACGCAAAGTGGAAAAGCATCTATATTTAAAAATGAGTGTGCTGTGAGGGGGAGGGTAGGTGTGTCTGCTCCATTAAACGGTGACTTCTGTTCTGTTTTGTTTTGTTTTGTTTTTTCAGACAGAGTCTTACTCTCTTGCCCGGGCTAGAGTTCCATGGAGTCAGCCTAGCTCACAGCAACCTCAAACTCCTGGGCTCAAGCGATCCTCCTGCCTCAGCCTTCCAAGTAGCTGGGACTACAGGCGTGCACCACCATGCCCAGCTAATTTTTTCTATTTTCAGTTGTCCAGCTAATTTCTTTCTATTTTTAGTAGAGGCAGGGGTCTCGCTCTTGCCGAGGCTGGTCTGGAACTCCTGACCTCAAACGATCCTCCTGCCTCAGCCTCCCAGAGCTCTGGGAATACAGGCATGAGCCACCACGTCCAGCCTAAACGGTGACTTGTATTTGTGTTGGTGTCACAGTCCTTGGCTATGTGTGTACAGTGTTGGGGGGGCAGTTAGTGACTATATTGGGGAGAATATTTATGTGTATTGGGTAGAAAGTGTGTCTTGAGAGGACAAGAAAGGGATATTTCTGTTGGTGTGTGTTTTTCCTTACGTAGGATTTTAATTTTATACTGTGTTGAAAGAACTCTTTTAAATTAAACAAAGATTTTTTCACCATATATATCTCTAAAATTTTTTATCGTGGTATAACTTATTATAAGTGCCCAAGTCTTAAGTGTTGCCCAGGTGAAGCTATGAAACACACACAGCACCCCAGTAGGAGCTCCCTCCTGCCCCCTCAGAGTCAGTACCCCCCAGAATGGCCACTGTTCTGAGCTTCATTACCCTAAGTTAGTTTTGCCTGTTCTTGAGCATCTTAGAATGACACAGTGTTTCTTTTGGGGGAGGTTAATAGCTAATATTGAACAAATTTTGCCTTATTTGCTAAATAAACTATATGCTAAAAAACTTTCCCCATCTCACTGAATTTCTCATAATAGACAAAGAAAGTAGCACCTATTTACTGTTCCCATTTTATGGATCAGCAGACTGAGGCTCAGCACTCATCCCGGGTCCCTCAGAGCTATCCGACTCCGCAGCTCTGCTCCTTGGCCCCCAGACCACCTGTCTCCCTCTAGGTGATCTGCAGAAGAGGTACCACTGCTGTGCAGGGAGAGCAGGAGACAGAGCCTGGGGCTCAGAGTTGGTTCTGGGTGCGATTCATTTTCTGCAGCTTCTCTGAATCTGTCGCGAGGCCTTTGCAAGCTCCCTTGCTGGGTCAGGGACTGCCATCAGCAGCCCAACCACCGCTGTGCTGTGGAGACACATCAGCTGTGGGGGGCAAGTCCCGGCTCCCAGAATTATTTGCTGTGTGACTTTGCACAACTTGCCTCCCTCTGAACTTCAGTGTCCTCAACCGTTAAAAGAAGATTAAAGTCTTCGTAAGTGGTTAAGGCAGTAACAGATGGAAAATGTCACTGGATAAATTACTACTGATTTTTTTTTTTGAGACAGGGTCTTGCTCTGTCGCTAAGGCTAGAGTGTAGTGGCGTCATCATAGCTCACTACAACCTCAAACTCCTGGGCTCAAGTGATCTTCTAGTCCTCAGCTGGGACTACAGGCATGTGCCACCAAACCTGGCTAATTTTTCTATTTTTTGTAGAGACGGGGTCTCGCTCTTGCTCAGGCTGCTGTCCTGGTCTCCAGCAATCCTCCCATTTTGGCCTCCCAGAATGCTAGCATTGCAGGTGTGAGCCACTGCGCCTGGCCTGATATTATTTTTTAAAAGGACTTTTTATTTTAAAATAAAATGCAAATATAGAAAGGCACATAAAACTAGCCTGGAACCTACCAGGTTATTATGAGGTGAGCCACCTGTAATCACCAGCCAGACCAAGAAATAGAAGGGCCCCTAATGTCCCACCCAAATCACAGCCTGAGTTTTATAGTATTTCCTTGTGTTTCCTTATAGTTTTATCACCCGAATGTATGGCTTTTAAATGTCCACTGATGACTCTCCCGTCCCTTTTGTTTCCTTACAGTTTATGTTTGGAAGAAGCTGGGGCACTTGTTGTGAGGCGTTTCGCACAGCCTGGATCCTCACTGCTATTTCGCACACGTGCCCGCCTCTCTTCGGTTCCCTCCCTCTTCCTCCTGCTTGGATTTGGAGGAACATAGATCTGAGTTGCAATCCTGAGTCCACCAATTCCTGTGTGACCTTAGACAAGTCACTGAACCTCTCTGAACCTCTTTCCTCAACTGGCAAATGGGAAGGTGACTTACGTGATCCCTAAGCAAGGGCCTTCCAGCTTTCGCAGTCCCCTGTCTCAAGCATCAGGCTTCTGACCTGTAGTTTCTTCTCAAACACAACTTCACAGGGCAAGAAGATCCCTGGGTAAGAGTCAGAGAGACCTGGCCTTGGAATCCCGTTTCCCCTGGAACTAGCTGTATGAACTTGGGCAAGTTACTTAACCTCTCTGAGTTCCTATTTCTTCATCTGTAGAATGGGGATCATGCTACCCAACCCATACAGCTGGGATGAGGCTTACACGAGATCATGTACGTAAAGCATTTAGTGCCTGGCATCTAGTATGTGCTACATAAATGTTGGCTGTTATTAAGATCAGCTATTATTTGTTGACTGCTTTATTGACTGCCTGCTCTGTGCCAGGCACTGTGTCAAGTGTCTTAAGATGTACTAATTCATTTAATTCCCACAACCATGCCATGAGGTAGCTCCACTTTACAGATGAGGAAACTGAGGCACAGAAAGCTTAAGTAACTTGCCGGCAGTCACACGGCTAGCAAGCCGTGGAGCTAGGCCCTGCACCTAGGCTGTCTGGATCCAGAGCCAAGCTACGCTGCCTCAAATCCTACTACTCTCTGGAAGAATGTCTCCTTCCCTGCCCAAGTCCAGAGAGAATTCCAGTAGGGGTGAGGATGGGGCAGTTGCTGAATCCAGTGGGGTAGAACTCTGCCCCTCCCCCTGCCCACCGGCAACTGAGATGTCTTAGCTTAAAGTGAGAAAATGCCCAGGGCATTCATTTGGGCCACGCTAATTATTTCCTGCCCCCACCCCTTAACATTTTTACCTGCTGGAAACCCACCAACGTGAAACTGGGAACAGCCTTCTTCAATGAGGACAGCAGAGAGGGTCCCCCCGGGTGGAGTGGCCCGGGGCGTTGCTGTGTGTTTGCTACCTGGATGTGTGAACGTGTCAGGTAGGAGATGGCGGTTTTGTCCGTGTGGCTGGGCTGCGGGGCCATCCCCGATGTCTGTCTCTGCGGAGAGGCAGCGTCGGGGTGCACGTCCCACTTCTGCCACCCACTGGCTGGGTGACCCCGGGCAAATGACTCACTTCTGTGTGTCTCCATTTCTTCATGCATATAAAAATGGGTTTGGTGATAAGAATAGGGTTGTTCTGAAGATTAAATGAGGTCATCCACGTAAAATGGTTTGGAGAGAGCTGCACAACTGTTCACACTCCTTGGTTCCTAAGTTCCAAGGCTATTTGTGTTGGCTTCCCTGAGCTGCAGCGGAGCCCACTGTCACAAAAGCTCTAAGTTCAGTTTCTCCCGTGGAGTGTTCAAAGCCCAGAGAAGGCTAGAGACTTGCCTCAGGACACCCAGCATACTGGAGGCAGAAATGGGGCTACCCTGAGCCAGTCTTTCCTGTCCTCCTGGCATGGTGGGAAAGCCCTGTCGGGGTCAGGAACTGCAGCTGCCACCCCTCAGCGCTCTGCCCTCCCGCCTTCTGCTAGCACCCAGTAGGGAGCCGCCTGGGCTCTGGAAGCCGCTCCAGCAGGAAGGTGTGTGCTTTGGCAGCCAGCACTGTCTAGGCTGCCGGGCTCAGGGCTGGGTGGCTGCCCGGGGCAGGAATTCCACTTGTCTGGGGAGGACCCGGCTTGGGAAGCCCAATCCCAGCCCCCAGCGGTGCACCACCAGCTGCCAGGCCAGCCTGCCAGCCCACCTCTGCCCCCAGCCTGCGCTCAGCCTGGGCATTCTCAGAGGTCGCTAGAAGAGGAGTCTGTGGACTTGTGTTTCTGTATATGACACCTTTCTTGTCGTAAGTCTACCCTCTCCTAGGACAAAAGTAATTCTTCGTATTTGTGGGGAAAACAAGTAATAAAGAGAAGAAAACTGAACTCTGTCTTAACCCAGAAGTTCAGCAACTCAGACACCGACAGGGCTTTACCAGCTACACGTGTCCAGACATCAGCATCTCACACATGCACCTGGACACACACACATGTGACACACGAGCACTCATACACGCATGCATATAAGCGTACTCACACACACAAAACACACAAGCGCATCCATACTCACACAAGTCCATACGTGAGTATGCACACACACACACACACACACACACACACACACACACTCTTACAGAGCACATACTGCACGTCAGCCACTGTTCCAAGCGCTCCACAAATGTTACTTCATTTCGTCCTCGTGACAGTGCTATGAGGCAGGTACCGTTATTTCTCCCATTCTACAGATGAAGCACAAATGGTTGAGTAACTTGCCCAACACGCAGTTAATGAGGGAGTGGAATAATGGGGATTTTTACCCAGATCTGCGGGCTTGATGAATGATGTGACTGGTGCTGTGTTTTAGTGGCATCACGATGCATACTGCTGCCCGCCCCGCTCCAGGCTTTTATCCCTGTGCAGCTCTATTTGGTTTGGCTGGAAAAATGGCATCGATGTTACTCACTAACCGGGCCCCGGGGGCGGACTCGGATTTGAATCCCGGCTCTATTGCAGACTGGCTGGCTTTGTGCTGGGCTTGTTCCTTCACCTCTCTGGGGTTCAGTTTCTTCATCTGTAAAATGGGCAGCTATTGCACCTGCTCGGGAAGGCTGGCTGAGCCTGTGAGTGAAGCGCTCGGCCCTGGGCCTAGCACATAGTAGGTGCCCATTAGGCAGGGCCGTATCCACTGTCTGCTCTGAGGCTGGATGCCAGGTGGCCTTAATATGCTGGGGTGTGGAAGGCAGAGAGAAGCCTCTGGGCCTGGGGTCTCCCGGGGATGAGTATTTTTTCCTGGAATGCCCGCCCTGTTGCCACATCCCCGTGCTGGGCCTGCGCCTTCCAGGTGGAAGCAGGAGCGGCAGGATGGGAGAGGGCGGGGAGCAGAGCCCAGAAAGCGGCAGGCGGAGCCTCCCTGTCCAAGTCTGGCCTGGCTGGAAGGGCAGGGGGCTGTGGGGACGTCAGATGCCATCAGCTCCCAGGGGACCGTTAAGGTCAAAGTCGCTGTGCAGCCAGGCAGGCCAGGGTACCGGCAGAGACCCCCCTGCCTCCTCCGCCTGGGCTGCCCGTCCTGGATACGCACCCCGGGGGGGCCTGCTGCCTGGTCTCCCAGGCTCTCTTGTCGTCCTTCTCCTTCTCTAACTGTGTTTCTCTCTCCTTCTTCTCTGTTATATCTTTTCTCCCTTTGTGTCTGCCTCTCTCTCCTCTATTTGTCTCTCCCATGTTCTCTTTCTGTCCCCCCATAACCGTCTCTCTCTTTCTATTTCTCTTTCATTCCTTTTCTCTGTGTCTCTTTTTTCCCGTTGCCTTTCTGGTCACTCTTTTTTCTCTGCCTCTTTCATTCTCTGCCATCCAGTTCCCTCTGTGTCTCACTCTCAACCCCAAAGTTGCAGCCACTCAGGGACGAGAGGGCTGGGCAATATGCCTTGGGGAAGGTTGGCCCTGCCCTCCGAGGGCATCATCTGAGCCCACACAAGTGGGACCGGTGAAGAGGATGTCTGGCTGGAGAGGACTCCTGTCTGTCTCCTGGGCAGGGGGGACAGAACCCTGGCTTTGAAGTGGTGGCCCCATCTCAACCCAGAGCTGGTCTGGATTAGCCACCGTCTGGGCATTTCTTCCTGTTGGCCAACCTGCTCAGTCCACTGGGGTAGAAAGGAAGGGTGCAGGGCATCTGGACCAGAGCAGCATCAGGAGGTCTTTGCCAAGTGCCCAGGAGGTAGCATCCTCTGGGTTGGCAATGCTGGAGAACACTCAGAGTTTGGTGCTCTCGTGCCTGCCCCTTCCAGGCAGCCAGCTCTGATTGCACAAAGCAGACGCGTGACCCCTCCAGCCAGCTATGCCCCTGCTGCCCAGCGCCATGCGCCTGGCAGGCCTGCTCTTCTGGGCAGGCCAGACAGTGAATGCCTTGAAGATGCCCAATGCTACCCTGCCCCTGGCCCGGCCCGAGAGCACAGCCTTGCGGACCCTGAGTGGCCTAGGAGTGCCCCGATACCGCCGGAAGCGCCACATCTCTGCCCGGGACATGAGTGCCTTACTGGATTATCACAACCACATCCGGGCCAGCGTGCACCCACCTGCTGCCAACATGGAGTACATGGTGAGTTCCCACGGCCTCCCGGGGGCCCCTTCCAGCAAAAGCCAGCTGACTCACCTTGGCTGGGAACGACCAGCTTTGAAGAGCTGGACCACTTGCCAGCCTAGCCCCACTCGTCAGAATTGGGGTGTCTAGGCCCCGTGGAAAGAGCAGGAATTAGTCTGCCCATTTTATAGTTACAGAGACTAATGAGATTGCACAGATCTTCCCATGAGTCAGGGGTAGGGCCACCGCTCACAGAGCACTTTTGTGCGCCAGGCACTGCGCATAACCTGGGTGTACTCCTCTTCCTTAAAGGTGAAGGGCATCTCCATTTTCCCAGTGAAGAAACTGAGACTCAGAGAATTAATTTGCCCAAAGTCACCCAGCCAGGATTCCAACCCAGTTCTGCCTGCTGCTAAGGTCGTGATCCCCACTGTGGACCTGCGGCAGGGGGCCGGGGGCAGAGTGGGGCGTTGCTGGGGGAGTGGCTGGTGCTTTCTGCGCTACTGTCTCCTTGCCCCAGGGCTGTGATCGACACCCCCAGAACATCCTCAGCTAGTCTGTGGAGGTGGGGTTTGGAGCAGAGGGGACAGGTACCCCTGACCTCAGGCTGAGGAAAACCAGCTGCTGAGCAGTGGAGGAAGCTGAGATGTCTTCCCGCACAGAGGCAGGGCTGGCGGCTCTCACACGGGGCCCCCAGAAGCCGGACTCTGGCCTGGAGGCAGGAACCTTCCGTCTTACTGCAGCTCCTCTCAGGACCACTGTCCCAAACCAGCCCGGAGAGCTGGCCTCTAGCCCACCCACAGACCTCTTTATGGAAAGAGCTTGCCAGTCCACTCCCCCAAAAGACAAATGGATGCTGCTCAACAGTCTGAAAACTCTTCTACTTTTGCGCCGTGTCTGTTGACTCACACTTGGAGCCGGGCACCAGGCTCAGCCTTGTGGTGACCGCCGAGGACAGGAGGACCAAGGCCCCTTCCCCCGTGGAGTTGGCTCTTTAGTGGGGGTGAGAGGAAACAAGCATATATAAAATATATCGTCAGGAGGAAATGAGGTGTTAGAAAGGGACAGGAGTAGGAGCTGGGATGGCAGGCAGGTAGAGGTAGAGTCGTTTATTTGTTCATTGACTGACTCACTCATTCATTCATTCACTAACACAGGACTGGCACCTAGAACACCCTCTATTTTTCAAGCAAATGGCACATTTATTGGGCACCACTTGGGTGTGCGTGGCACCTACCCTAACAGGTGTTTCATGATGACATGCAGCATGGAAACAGAGCCAGGTGTCTCACCAGGGACTCTGGGGAGGGTCTGATGTTTAGCTCCTTCCCTCAGTTTACCCCTTTGTGGTATGAGGGAAACATTGCTCTGCTCTCCCTGAGAGACTGTGAGTCACACAACCCTGGGGAGATGTCATGGTAGCCTCATGTCTTCTTCACTGCCTTCTGCCTACGGAACAGTATCTGACTAAACATCCCCAACTCCAGAAGCCTTTTCTCCCACAGCTCCAATAAAGTTTGGGTCCTGTCTCACATTCTTACACCCACCAGGGTCAAATGATGAATGACTTGTTTAATGCCTTGTGTCCTTGCTAGACGGAGAGTCCTCAGTGCCTAAAAACATTGTTTGGTATTTGCTGAATGAACAAATAATATCTCAGAGCATCCCAGACAGTCAGAGCTGGAAGGGAACTAGTATTTTATTAAGTGACACTCGTTCCAGTTATAAAGTTTGGGTAATTCATCCACTGGAAAATTATGAAGGGTGAGGAGGGTATTCACTGACTTGGAATAATCACCAAGATAAACTATTAATATCTTGTTAAGTGTGGACAGCAAGGTGCAGAATAGAATGCTGCCATTTGTCAAATTACACATAGACACACACACACACATACATGTGTCTATAAATGTCTGCTTATACAGGTATAGAATATTTCTGGAAGAGAATGCAAGAAACAGTGGCGATTGCCTCTGAGGGCAGGGGGCAGGGTGGCTGGAGGGATAAATGTAGGAGAGAGATTAGAGACTTTCCACTTTTCCTGCTTGGATATCTTATATATTAAATTTGTGCATGTTTTTACTATTAACAAAAGCTTTTGCTACCCAGGAGGCTGAGAAAGGAGGATCACTTGAGCCCAGGAGTTCGAGGCTGCAGTGAGCTGTGATTGCACCACCGTACTCCAGGCTGGGCAACTGAGTGAAACCCTGTCTCTAAAAGGAAGAAAAAAAAGCTTATGAATTAAAATTTTTTTAATGTTAAAATAAACACATTTAGAAAATACTACAAATACAATTTTAAAATTAGTTATTTTCCCATCACTCTGGGTTCGGTCACTTCCAGGGATTGCTGAGAATGCCTGGACAAATACCAGGCGACCCTGGTCAGAATCCGAGGGCCCCAGGCTTGAAGCCCAGTCAGCAAAAAAGGGCGCCAGACTCGGAGTCAGAGACCTGGGTGTAGATCTCGACTCTGTGCACTTGAGGATGACACTGAAGTCACAAGCCTTCTCCGAGCATCAGTCTTCTAATTTGTCAGGCGGGTTTGTTGCAGGGTTCCGAGGAGAAATGGAAGGAAGGCACCAGGTAAATGTGCATCTCTGGACGCTGCTGGGATGATGGCGGTTACTTCCCCGGGGCATTTCATGGCCTTTCTTCCTCCAGGTCTGGGACGAGCGGCTGGCCCGGTCTGCTGAGGCCTGGGCCACCCAGTGCATCTGGGCCCACGGGCCCTCACAGCTGATGAGATACGTGGGCCAGAACCTCTCCATCCACTCTGGCCGGTGAGTGACCCTCCGCCCTTCTTTCAGTCATTCAACAAACACAAATTGAGCACTTACTCGGTACTAGGTGCTACCCTTGGCAGTAGGATAGGGGGGAGAACAAGGCAGACAAGCTCCCTACCTGCAGGGAGCCTACTTTCTAGTTAGGAGAGACAGGCAGCACCTGGCTGAACAATTCAGTGCACAGACTGTTTCGGAGAGTGAGGAGTGGTTTGAGGCTCATGAGGCAGGATGAGGGGAGAGAGCCGCAGGGAGCAGAGTAGGGGGAGCAGGGTTTGGCGGATGGGGGCATCGGGCCCAAGGGTGCCCTGCCGGAGTCTGAGAATGGCAAAGCACTCCTCCTGCCTGACTTCCTCGCTACCATTCCTACTATTGAGTCAGAATCTGTGGACCTTCTGATCTGGGTGGCCTTGGAAAGTTATGTCCACTTTCTGAACCTTGGTGTCCTTGTCTGTAAAACAAAGGTGCTGTCCTAGCTCAGTTCTTTCCAGACTTGTGGATTTCATAGGCTGGTAAAATTTCAAAAAGATATTTATGAGACTGCCACAGATTGTCATATTTTTATTTTGCCAAATAAAGATGTTAGAAAAACACGTCCGCTCCCCTCCCCTCCTCGCCATTCTGCCACAGCCTCAGGAGAGTGGGAGAGGTGGGATTAAGGCCAGTCCTTTCCAATGAGCTCGATGGAGACTCGGGGCCCTGTCCGTGTTTTTCACGGCATCAACTGGTCAGGGCCAGTGTCAGTACCCGGGAGCCCCGCAGAGCAGACTTCAGGTGATTCAGTCCTTCCTCAAGTTCACTTCCCGGGTCCCCTGCCCTTAAACTCTTCCTGCCAGACCCCACCCCTACCCTATGGCCATCACTCGAGCGGCTCCCAGTGGAAAGAAAACGGTGTTAGGGGTAAAGATGTGCTGCTGGAACTTCTGAGTGTGAATTCCCCCAGAGCCCCCCCCGCCATGGGTTCTTTTGTATATTTGTGCCTCTGTCACATGTATGTGATAGAAAAAGCCCTCAGGTCTCACCAGATGGCTTCTCAGACTCCACCTGCCGGGCCGGGGTGGGGAACCTGCGGCCTTAAGGCCACATGTGGCCTTCTAGGTCTTTAAGTGTGGCCTTTTGACTGAATCCAAATATTACAGAACAAATCCTTTTATTGAAAGGGGTGCAACAGAGAAAGATGAAGCTTTTCTTGCCTACTTTGGTGCTTAAAAAAGAACAATCTTGAAATCAGAAGGCTGCAGGTTCCCCACCCCATGGTCCAGTGAGCCTCTCCTTCCCTACAACACAAGCTGCCCTGTCTTAGATGCCGACCTCACACGTGGCCCTTTGCATGACTTAGCAAGTGTGCTTTATTGAGCACTTACTATGTGCCAGGCACATGTGAGCACTTTCCATGGGTTATCTCAATTAATCTTCTGTTCAGAACATCCCTGTGAGGCGGGTGCTGCTGTCCTCATTCTCGTTTTATAGACGAGGAAACCAAGGGGAGGGAGGCAAAGTGACTCACCCAAGGTCCCCAACAGGCTGGTGGCAGAGCCACTTTTCCACTCTCCCA
>NW_012151574.1:1306153-1327925 GCF_000956105.1 Propithecus coquereli | reverse complement strand
CATCATCATAGCTCACTGCAACCTCCAACTCCTGGGCTCAAGTGATCCTCCTGCCTCAGCCTCCCCAGTAGCTGGGACTATATCTGGTGGTGCACACCACCACACCCAGATAAGTGTTCTAATTTTTGTAGAGATGGGGTCTCACTCTTGCTCAGGCTGGTCTCGAACTCCTACCCTCAAGTGATCCTCCGGCCTCAGTCTCCCAGAGTGCTAGGATTACAGGTGCAGGCCACCATGCCCAGCTGATATTGAGATTCTGATTCAAGTCTGTTGGACTCCAAAGTTTGTGTTTTAACATCCAACACAACAATGATTTTCAAAGGTTGATCACTAGGGGAAAAAAGACAGTGAATAGGACAATACAGAAAATATATCACACATGATAAGCCTAAATATTGGTTCATAAAACTTTTCTTCCAATTGTGTGTGTATGTGTGTATGTTTGTACACTGGTAACAATACACAATTTATTCCTTACTGTTGGTTGTATAAGTAAAAAAGGTTTGAGAAACATTATATTACAGTATAAATGCTTCCAGCCCCTCTACCGTGGGACAGGCAGACTGCCTCCCCCAGGAAGACCTCACCTAATGCAGTCACCCTGAGCCCAGCCCAGGGGCCATGCAGCCCCGAGGAACCTGGGCCCCTTGTATCCTCATAGCTTCCTCTGTCTTTGTCCGTACTCAGATGGTGTGGGCATCCTCCAGTCGGCTGGGCTGCGCCATCCACACCTGTAGCAGCATCAACGTCTGGGGCAGCACCTGGCATCAGGCAGTGTACCTGGTCTGCAACTATGCCATCAAGTAAGTGCCAGCAAAGGGGCTCTGGGGCAGGGGGATCCTGAGAATTCAAAAAAATGAAAGACACACACAGTATCCCTGCTTCCTCCATTCTCAGTACTCTGAGTACCATACGATTTTGGTAGTTTTAGAGAGTCAATTAATAATCCTTTTCTTCCTTTTTTTTTTAAGAAATCAGTTGTATTGAAATATAGGCATCAAAGTATTTTAAAAAGTGAGATTTAGAAGCACATGTACTTCTTTTTTATTATTATTAATTTTTGTTTCAAAATATTAAGGTGGTACAAATGTTTTCAGTTACATGAATTGCTTTTGTAATGCTTGAGTCCCAGCTATGCATGCCCATCTCCAGATAGTGTCCATAGTACCCATTAGGTAGGTTTCCCCCCTCCTCTCCTCCCACCTTCCCCCTGGTTGATTTCCACTGAGTTTTACTTTCCTCTGTGCACATGTGTTTTCATCGGTTAGTTCCAATTTAATAGTGAGTACATGTGGTGTTTGTTTCTCCATTCTTGAGATACTTTACTTAGGAGAATTGTCTCCAGTTCCATCCAGTTTGTTGCAAAAGGTATTAATTCATCTTTTTTATGGCTGAGTAGTACTCCATGATATACATATACCACATTTTATTAATCCACTCATGAATTGATGGGCACTTGGGTTGATTCCACATCTTTGCAATTGTGAATTGTGCTGCAATAAACATTCGAGTGCAGGTGTCTTTTTGATGAATAATCCTTTTTCTTTATCCAAGTTTCAGAATCAATTGGGAGACAGAAAGGGGACCCAGGCAGGTGTAAAGGCAGTGTCACAGAAGAAGTCGACAGTGGAGAATGTGGTTTAGATCTGCCAATCTGCCAGCCATGTGGGCTTGCAAACACCTCACAGTTGAATTAGACCTACATACCCAGTGACAGGCAACACTGGACAACCATAGGCCTCTTCTTTATAAGTGCAGTGCCAGCCCCTCTAAGCTTACCACAAGAAATAGACAACCAAGAACACATGTTCCCTGCGGGCAGGCAGAGCACAAAGGAAAGACAGGAAGGAGGAAGGAGCATGTTGAGCTTCCTCTCCAATCAGCTTGGTGGGAAAGAGTTTATGTGCCACCTTCATCCAAATCCCTTGGAAACATGGAGAAAGGAGAATGAAAGTTCCCATCCAATGTACAGTACACAAACTTGTAAACATTATAGATTCTCATACAAAAAATAAGAATTCCAAGTAAACATGGTATTTAGAATTTCAAAATTATATAATATAATAATAACCACAATAAATCAATGTGAAAAATCTCTATGAACTGTCTAGTTTATGTAGGCAAATGGCAATTTTATGCAATAAATTTGTATCCTTTCTATTCGAATCTGGATAGGGACCTTGAAAAATATTTTTAGGGACTGCTGTTCTTACTCCATCTAAAATTACACTTTCAAATAGCCTACTTTTTTGTTCACTGGAAAGACTATGATATCATTCGATCTCCGCACATACCAAGTCTTGTGATTCAAAGTCTCATGTTCTTTCTATTGTACTAATCTGATGTTCTTGAAGTTGTGGCAGCCTGAACACAAATTCTAAAACTGGGATATTTGTTAGATGGTGGCATCTACTGACAAAATGTCACATTGCAGTCCAGCTTTATCACACATGGAAAAATAAAAGAAACCAAATTCCATTACAAATAGCTTAAGGTTGAGGAACTGTTCTAATTTGTTCATTGACATACTGAATTTTTGAAGCATTGAGTGTATTTGTTAATATTTTTAAAGGCTCTGGAGTCAAGATGCCGGGGTTCAAATTTGTAATTTTACTTAACTTCTCCATGCATGTTTCTTCATCTGCAAAATGGGAATAAAATAGTACCTAGTGAACTATTGAGGGAATTAAGTGAGACAACCTAGGTAACGCCCCTGGGCTTGTAAGTGGGGAGTCTATATTGGTTCTTATTGCTACTGCCAGATCTAGGTTTGGTCCCTTGCTCTACCGTGTGCGTACTAGGACTTTGAATACAGCATTTTGCCTCTACAGGCCTTAATCTCCTCTTTTAAGGCTAATACTACCTGGCTCACAAAATTTAAGGATTAAAATATGATAACGTGGCTAGTGCGGTGCCTTGCCTGTAGTACATGCTAAATGAATGGTGGCCATGATTATAACTAGGTTATAAACTCTCGAGGGTGAGAAATAGATTGTTCATTTCTATATCTTACTACAGTGATTTCAATCCTTTGTTTTTTTAAGCAGATCTTCCCCCCAAGTGGTTAAATTAAACAAAAAAAGAGCTACAGGTCCTTTCTCCATCACCCCAGACATCTCCACCACGCACTGTCTCTGCCCCCAAACTTCTGAAAGCACCTTTTGAAAACTGTGGACTGCTGGCAGCTGGCATAAATCCTGACATACAGTAGATGCTCTGGAAGTGTTTGTTGAATGAATGAATGAATGAATGAATCCTGTTAGGAAACCAGAAGTGCATACTTTTCTGAGCACTTTGGCTGACTTCACTCAGTCATTCAACAATCATTTTGGAGGAAAAAAGATTCCATTTTTGCCCACAAGGAGCGTTCATTTAAGGTGTGAGAAAATACGGCATTGGGACTTGCAAAGGCAGAAACAAACAAAGAAAGAGACTTGCAAAGATAACTAACCCTACAGGCCAGTGGTGAGGTTATTAGGCAGCCATGAGCAAGAGCTGGGGGGATGATTTTAGGCTTTGAGAGCAAGAAGAGGGAGAAAAAGAGAGAAATCTATGGACTGTGCTAGAGAAGAGAATGTGGGAAGATGAGGCATGTAAGTTGGATCCACGTGCTGCTGGGGCAGTCTGGAATGCACGACCAAAAGCTGTTGATGAGTCTATAAACCAGAAGTCCACAACTCCCGCCCATGGCCTGATCTGGCCTGCTGTCTGTTTTATAAATAAAGTTTTATTGAAACACAGCCGCGCCATTCCTTTACCCATCATCTACAGCTCCCTTCATGTGCCAGAGACAGCCTGGCTGGCGAAGCCTAAAATAGTTACTATCTGGCGGTTTACAGAAAAAGTTTGCCAACTCCTGCATAGGGGATGGGAACACCCTAAGAGTTCTTGAGTAGGAGAACATGAGGAGAGTAGTGGTCTTTTTTTTTTCAACAGCTTTATTGAAACATACAGTCGGCCCTCCCGATCTGTGGGTTCAACTTCCATGGATTCAACCAACATAGATGGAAAATATTTGGAAAAATCATCTGTACTGAACATGTACAGGCTTTTTTCCTTGTCTTTATTCCCTAAACAATACAGTATAACAAGTATTTACACAGCATTTACACTGTATTAGGTATTATAAGTAATGTAGAGATGATGTACAGTGTACGGCAGGATGTGCGTAGGTTATATGCAAGTATACACCATTTTGTATCAGGGACTTGAACATTCTAGGATTTGGGTATCTGCAGGAGGTCCCAGAATCGATCCTCCAAGAATAGCGAGGGACAACTGTAATTCAAATCCCAAACAACCCACCGATGGGTTTTGGTATATTATATTACTAATTTTTTTAAATTGTGGCAAAATATGTGTAACACAAATTATGTCGTTTTAACGATTTTAAATGTACAACTCAGAGGCGTTATTTACAATCACGATGTTGTGCCTCCATCCCCACTACCTATTCCCAAAATCTTTTCATCAGCCCAAAGAGAAACTCTAACCATTAAGCAATAACTCCCTCTCCCATCTCCCCTTAGAAGGTGGTGGTCTTTGAGAGGATTAATTCAGGAGCAGGTGGGATGGATTTGGGACAAAGCTGTTGAAGAAGCTTCCACAGTGGCCGCGATGAGTCTCGGCAGGCATGTCCGCCATGACCGAATTATACTTATCATCTCATTATTCTGGCTCTCGTTTGCACAGCACTCGTGAAGTTACAGAGTGTCCTCTCATAGGCCATTTCAAGTAATTTTCACTTACACCATTTCATGTATTCATTTTATCCAGAGGAGAAAAATCAAGTCTCAAGAAATGAGGTGGCTTCTCCTGTCACTAGTAGCAGGTGGCAGAATCCAGGACCAGACTCCGATCTGCCTACTCTGGGGGGAGCGGGCGGAGTGAGGAAATCAACCCTTCCCGGGGAGTCACCTACTTGGCAGCACGGTGCTGGGTACATTCACACATGCCTCCGTTTGATCTTTGCTGCATTCCTGAAACAGTGGGGGGTTAGGGGTTCTTCTGTTAGATTTACAGAGAAAACCAAGGCTTAGGGATGTGTCTTGCCCCAGGTCACCGGGCTAGTCATTGGCAGTGCTGAGATTTGAACATGTGTGTGAAGGTTGCTCACCTAAGGCTCTCTGTCCCCCAACCCTGCCTCCCTGAGACCTTTTCTCTTCCAGGGGCAACTGGATCGGAGAGGCCCCATACAAGATGGGGAGGCCGTGTTCTGCCTGTCCCGCCAGCTACCAAGGCATCTGCAGTAGCAACATGTGCTTCTCTGGGCCGAAATCCAACAGGTTCCTGTGGTTCTGAAATTTCCCTGGGCTCTGGTGTGCCTCCGACTGGGCCCATCCTCTAAGATCCCTCCCCAGAGACTGGGTGGAGAAACAATTTTTTAAAAAAGGGTATGCACTGGGATCACCCCACTGAATTTTCCCTCCCGGATTCCCTCTCCTAGATGTCTAGCATGTGTCAGAAGAAAATGACCTCCTTGCCTTCCTTCTTTCCGTCGTTACATCTTTCTTTTCTCTGGCCTGGGAAAGAGACCTGCATCTTTCGTTAACTCAATTCTCAGAGAGCCGGGGCTGGAAGGCGCAGTGATGGAAGCTTGGTTTTGTGACTCCCAGCAAACCCAAAAGACTTTGTCCACACAATGAAAGGCATTTATGATGTCATATTTACCCTGAAACCCACCTTCATTCATCCAATAACAGCCAACAAGCTTCTGGGCAGCCTTGGAGGACTCGTAGTTCCCTCCCTGAGCGGTGCACGTTTCAGAGCCAGGCTTTTAAAAAACACTGAAATTAGCTGTGGACATTGCACCCCCACCCCTGACATGTTGCTGGAGCCACCACAGGTCCAGGCTTCCCTTTTACAGATGGGCACACGGAAGCTCAGAGGAGGGGTGTGACTCACTGAGAGCCGCACAGCTTGTCTCCCACAGAGAGACCACTCTGAGAAGAACTGATCTCAGAACCGAGGTGTGAAAACCAAAGCTGGCCCGAAGGAGCTCTCTCTTTCTGGACCACTTTCTCTCTTTCCGCATCTTCTGTCTCTCTCTGCCTCGATCTCTCTCTTTTGTCTACTTCTCTGCACTATCCCTGTCTGGTTTTCTGTCTTAATCTCTGCATCTGATTCTCTTTTTCTCCCGTACAATCTTACTCTCATTCCAATAAACCATTTCCCTCTCCCCACCCCATCCCACCCAGACACCACAGCACACAAAAGCCCTTTGTCTCCAGAGACAGTAAAATCTCCTTCCTCAGACCTTGCCCTCGGGCTGGGGCCCACCCCCTGCCTGGCTGGAGAGAACCCCAAAGACCCGGGATGGGGAACAGGCCCTTCTCTGTGGAACCCCTGCCTTGTCTTGGACACAGTTTTCTTTCCTCTTGGTCATCTGTACCCAGGCCAGATCTATGCATGTCACTCCCTCCCCCTGCCCCCAATAAAATTCAATGCAGTGGCTCCTTCTGGTCCCTCCCTCTCTCAGCTCTGGGAAGGGTCAAAAGACAGGGGAAGGGAATTGGTGTGGGAGATGGGGTTAGGGATAAACCAGCTCAACCGGAAGACCAGGGGAGGGGACTAACAGTCCCTCGGCCACCATGCAAACGTGTGTATATTATTACCCCACTTTACAGATGAGAAAGATGAGGCTTCAGGTGAGTACAAATTTCCAAAGGCTGAAATTGAGTGAAATAAGAAAACCAAGGACACTGTTGTGAGTTCATTATTCTCAGATTTTATCTTTCCTACTGTATTTTTTTGGCATGGGCTCTTCTCAAATGCAGTATCAGAAATGGCAAACCCGAGAGATCACCTGAAATGCCCACTCTTTTTGCTTAATTGTGTCTCCCTTTGTCCAAGCCCTGAGTTTGTCCCTTCTGAGCTGAGAGGCGAGAGAGCAAAGGGGTTACCACATTGATCTTTTGCACCATAGAGCAGATTCAATGCGGTCTCTTGAGCCTCAGGTTTTACATCTGTGAAATGGGGATAGGAACGGTGCCAATTCAGTGCCATTGAAGGTGTGGGGTGCTGACAAACGAAGCAGTTCTTAAATGCCAGTGGTTGTCATTCTCACTGTCCTGGGACTCAGGACACAGGAGGACATGTGGGGCAGCTGAAAGACAGCACGAGCTTTGTGGGCAGGTGACACTGAGTCCAAATTCCATGTCTGTTCCTTATTAGCCACGTGACCTTATGATGCTGCTTAATCTAGGGGGTACGTACTACTTAAATTTCCAGAACATTTTGGGAAATTGACATAGGGTTGGCAAGCTTTCCCCCACCTAATACAAGAATATTAATAACTTTTTTAAAAATCTAACATTTGCTCTCACCATTGTTTTACTAAAGAAAGGACATTTTAATACAACCCGTGCCCACCAATAGGGTATGGGGGTCCCTGTGAGGGGGCTGAATAAGCACCTGGGAGACTCCCGGCAAGGAACTTCCCTCTGTGCCTCAATTTCCTCATCTCAAGGTTTAATTTAAACGTGGCAATGCCTGTATGCAGCTCCCAGCATCCAGTAGGCACTCAATAAACACAGTTCTCCACCCTCCTTTTCTCCTCTACCCCTCCCTCGGCTTCCCTACTCCTTCCTGCACTGACACACCCATAGTTTGGAGTCATAAAACCCAACCCGGATTGGACTCTTACCTCTCCAGCCCCTCCTGCCCAGTCCCTTCCCTCAATTCGGGGGGCTGGTGTCCCTTACATCTGGCTCCAGGTGCCCCTGACCCCCAGAGTGCAGGACTGGGGCCCGAGTGGACCTCGGGTCTGGCCAGATCGCCATTGCCATGGCGACAGCAACAGTCCCCAGCCACAGGTTCCCTAAGTGACTGGTTACTCTTTAACGTATCCACCCACCTTGGGTGATTAGAAGAATCAATAAGATAACCGGGCGGTGGCAGCTGGCCGTGCTCACTGCCTTCCTGGTGGACTGGCCCCTGGTGGCCCTGCTGCTGTGCTGTGTGGGCCCCGGCTCCTCCATGCCCCGGGGTCTCCAGCTGGTTGGGCTTGGCCATGGTCAGTGTGAACGCGTCCCTCGGGGCTCCAGTGGAGGGTCCTTATGGTAAGTGAGGCCAGCAGCTGGGGCCTGGGGAGGACTGGACAGGGCAGGATGAGGGTCAGGTTTGGGAGGCCATGGGACACCTCCCTGTGTGTTTCTGACAGGCCCAAAGCCCTTCCAGGGCTCCTCTAGAATGGCAGGAAGCCCAGGGGAGGCGTGGGGCTTGCGGGGCGAAGCTCTCAAGCAGGGGCCTGCCGGCTTGGTGTGGGAAGTGCTGGGAGGGGCTGCAGGAGCCCTGGGCAGAGGCTTGGCTGGCTCCGCCTGCCTGGAGGCTTCTCTGGGAATGCCTCTCAGGGGTCTTCCCCAAATCCCACCATGTTGGCTTTGCTTCGGGGCAAACTGAGGTCCACAGAGAGCCTTGCAGAGCCCAGGTCACGGAGCCGGTGCCTGGTCTGGCTGAGGGGAGGACCCGAGCCGGTAAATGCCGCGGGACAGTGGGCTTGATCCCTCCACACCTGCCCTGGCTCTGGACAAAGGGGAAGAGGTAGAAAGTGCCGCACAGCACGGGGCGTTGCAAACGGGAATATCTTGTGCTGAGTGTGGGAAACTTAGATGCACGACCAGGAAAGCGTGTTACTGACAGTGACGGGCCGGGCTCTACTGCTTGGGGTGACCCCGGAGTGTCCCTCCTTAGAGGGAGGACGGGTAAACAAAGCTCGCTGCATCTTTACGATGGAATGTGATCCCATTGTTGAAGGAAAGACTGCAGATCTGTGTGCTGATAAGGAAGAACCTCCAAGTTACATTAAGTGAAAACAGTAAGCTGAAGAAATGTGTGTAGTTTCTGATAACGAAACGGATGTAGATGTCTATATGTACACACACGTTTGTATTTGCATAGAAAATTGGTGAAAGGACACAAACTGGTGACAGTTTTGTTTCTGAGGAAGGAGATTCAAGAGAATGTTTGTTTTACCTTTTTTGGGGCCCATTCTGGATTTTTTTAAAGATGAGGTGCGTTTCATAAACCTGTTTAAATCTCGCACATGCACAGAGCTCGGCCTCTGAAATCCAATAGATCTTGGTTCTCGTTCTGTGACGTTAGTCAAATGACTCAACGTTTACGTGCCTCTATGGCTTTCTTTCCGAAGTGGAGACGGCACTAGGATGTGTCTCAGGGTCACCATGGACAGCTAAAGGGGAGCAAGAGTATAAAGTCCTTGACACCACGGACATTGTAAAGACTCGATAAATGTCACTTCATGGTCATCATTAGCTGAGGACAGATGGCCGGTCCATGACAGAATCAGGGACTGGTCTCCTGACTCTGGTCTGGGGAGTCTTTTTTGCTTTGCCCACCACCAAGCAGGATTAGATGCTCTGGAAGTAGCAGAGGCTGAAGAACCAAACAGCCCGAGGGCCCATCCCACACGCCGGCTGTGTGACCTTGGGCAAGACACTTCCCCTCTCTGAACCCATATCCTCCTCCATAAAATGGAGATAACAGCAGAACCTGTCTCACTGAGGCTGGGGGAAGATTCGAGGAGACAGCGGAGCTGAAGGGCGAGGCAACCCTTAATCCACAAGACCTGGTGTAAAGACACCTGTGCGACTTGCTTGAGCCTGTGGCAGAGGAAGACACACCTCCTGAGGAAGGACAGCCCGGGTCGTAAGTCCAGGCTAAGGGGGAGCAGGAGGCCCCACAGAGTCCCTCTCAAAGGATAGTACAACAGTAACATAACCTGACAGCCTCTCACTGTCTCCAGGGCTACCCACCTTGTAGGATGTCCCCATGTTCCTCCATCTCAGCCCCTGTGCAGCGCTCATCACATAGCGAGCCTTCAACCAGTGTTAGCATGGTTGGGTGGGTGGATGGATGTTCTGTACCGGTCAGCTCATGTCATTCTCAGAACAGCTGCCTGAGATAAAGAATGCTGTCGGCCTCGCACGGTGGCTCACACTTGTGATCCTGGCACTCTGGGAGGCTGAGGCGGGAGGATCGCTTGAGCTCAGGAGTTCAAGACCAGCCTGAGCAAGAGCGAGACCCCGTCTCTACTAAAAATAGAAAAATTAGCCGGGTGTCATGGTGTGTGCCTTTACATCCCAGCTACTTGGGAGGCTGAGACAGGAGTATCGCTTGAGCCCAGGAGTTTGAGGCTGCAGTGAGCTAGGCTGATGCCACCGCACTCTACTCAGGGTAACGGAGTGAGACTCTGTCTTCCAAAAAAAAAAAAAAAAAAAAGAATACTGTTATCTCCAAGGGTAGAAGAGAAAACTAACGCTCAGGATTATTTAAAAAAGAAAAATTGCCTGACTCTGGACCTGACACAGTCCAGCTGTTGCAGATCCTCCCGGCTGGGCAGCGAAAGGAGTGCTCCAGCGGCCGGGTTTGCAGCACCCATCAACCAGAAAGGAGCGCTTTTGTCCTGGGACCGTGGGGCGTTGGCTGTAGTATGTGTGCGATAGTGGCTAAAAGACTCTGATTTTACCTGTGTGGCTTTATAAGTCACTACCGATCTCTGAACCTCATGTGTTTCACCCGCAAAATGAGCTAAGGAAGTGTGTCGGGAGGCTCCAGAAAACATCACTTTCTGATTTAAAAAAAAAATGTTTCGAGGGAAAAAAAAACCCCTCTCCTCTAATGGGATATAATAATGACCGTCTGCTGAGATGACAACAGCAGGAGTGAGTTGGATAAGGGGCATGGTACCTAGCGGATGTCAGTTGGAGGCAGTGGAGGGCACGATTTCTGTGAAGGCGGAAGGGATGAATCCGTGAGCACTAGGAAATCCTAGGTGCTGTTTCATGGTTTTGAACCCTAGCAGTACCGTCTCTAAGGAGCTGCTCTTTGGTGTGAAGTTGGCCGTCCTCGGACTCCGGGGCGTCCGTGGCACACTGGATTCGGCTTTGTCGTTCTCACCGTTACTCTGATCAGATAGGCGTTGGTGTGAATTGTGGTGTCTGTCCCTCCCCGTGCCAGACTGTAAACTCCACAAGGTCTGGGACTGCGATAGTTTGTTCGTCCCCGTGTGTCGCACAACGTCTGACACAGTGATGGACACAGAAGAAATGCTCAGTGAGCGTTTGCTGGATAATGAATGGAGGAAGGGCTTAGAAAGAGCCCTAGACAATGGTCGTCAGTATTAGCCAGATCCACGCTCTTCCTTCCCTCCTCTCTGAGGTCCCCGCTGTGTTGGCTTTTAGTCCTTGTGTTTGTTCCGTTACGACCCATGGTGGCTGTCCCAGCATCAGACATCATGTCTGCGCTTAAGTGTCTGAAGGTGGAGGCAGGAGGAGAAGGGGTTTTCCTCAGTGCACTTGTTTCTTTTATCCAAAAGCAAAATTTCCCCAGAAGCCTCCCAGCGGACTTCCCTAGTTCAAGGAAAGAAATGGGAAAACTGAGACTAGCCTAAAACAGTGACTCTGCCTTCAGGGTCTGGCACATGATTGCGCCACACAAAACTGAGGCTGTGGTCTGGTGGGCTCTCACCCTCAGCACTGTGGGCATTTTGGCTTGGATAATTTTCTATCGGGGGGCTGCCTGTGCATTGTAGGATGTTAAGCAGCATCCGTGGCCTCTGCTCTACTCACTAGATGCCAGCAGCATCTCTCCCCATCAGTTGTGCCAGCCAAAAATGCCTCCAGAAAGCCAAATGTACCCCAGAACACATATGACGCCAGTGTGTTATGAGGGAGCAGCAGTAGCTGCTGGGTCGTGTCTGCCACAGTTGAGTCTGCTGTGACTCTTGTGTTGTAGCATTTGCTTTGAGTGTCAGGATCTAGCTCAGAGCCAGCTTTGGGGCTGCCCTGAGCAACTGTGAGGATAAGATACTATGGTGTGCTTATCTGTGTACTAACCTGACTCCTGGCCTTATTACTTTCCTAGCCTTGTTTTCATTTCAACAAGGTTCCCTTGGTTATTCATTTTGGTCCTTTGGTAATCTGCCATTTCCATAAGTACCTCAAATCTCCTTGAAGGCGAGGTCTGTATTCATCTGATTCTTTTTGTTATATTCCAGGCTGCTACGGGGCCTGGTCCCATGCAGACTTGGATGAAGGTTAATTGAATGGGTGAATGAATGGGAAGATGGATGGATGAATGAATGGATGTCTGGGTGGGTGGGTGAGTGGATGGATGGTTGGATGGATAGACAGAATAGATGGAGAGATGGATGGATGGGACAAATGGATGAATGAGTAACAGGGAAGATGAGTGGCAGATGGATAGATGGATTAATGTATAGATGGGATGGATGGAAAGATATGTAGATGCATGTGATAAATGGATGACTAAGTAGCTGGATAGATGGGTGAGCAGTTAGGGGGAGGATGGATGGATGAGTGATATGATGTGTGGGTGGGTAGATGAAACTATGGATGGATGGATGGATTAGATGGGGTGGGCTGAGATGGCCTGGAATTGCTAGCAGCACCTTCAAGAGCTCTGGACAGGACAAGTGATGATTTAGCCACTGGCCAATAATCCTCCTTCAGGGCAGTACTGTGTATCTGTCTCTAAGTGCCAGATGAGCCTACTTTTCCCTAGGTATGTCCATCTATTCCCCTTGACCAATAGCATCAGCCCCAGCCTAGATGAGAGCTGTTGTCAGAGGCAGTTTGGTGATGCGTCTCTCCCACTTAAAGCTCTGCGAAGGCTGGTGCTTTGCTTCAGTTCTCTGTTCCTCAATTTCTTCACCCATCAAATGAACCTTACTTGTTGTGAGGATTTCATGAGCTAATGAAAGAGAAAAGGTGACATAAACTATAACATGCGTTGTCCCTGTGAAGGGCTGATGGGCCCTAAGTTGGGTAGGACATGAGGCTGTGTCTGGTGTCAGGCTAGGGCTGTTGCCCCGGTTCATTCCCACAGTACAGGCTCTGCCTCCCCTTCCCTACCTCCCCACTCCGCATCACCTTCCCACCCCACCTCAGTTCAGTCCTCAGCCCCTGTGGTTCACAGACCTGGCTGCACGTGGGAACTTTCTTAAACCAACGTGTTTTGGGATGCCACTCCAGCCCCAGCGAATCAGAATCTCCTGGAGTGTGTTGCAAGGATCTGTAATCTTTCACTGAGTTCCTTATGTGATTTTGGGTATCCAGGTCATCTGGAATATGGAACCATTGCCTTACTCTGTCCCATCTGGTAAAGGGAGGAAATATACACCCACAGTGTATCCTGTCTCCCTCCACCCAGAAGCCTCCTGCATTCATTCATTCATTCATTCATTGTTTGCTTAAATGTCCACTGGGAGCTTACGATATGCAAGACGTTTTGCTAGGCACCATGGGAACATAGGAGGATAAAACTTGGCTTCAGATCTTGGATGTGCCCAATTTGGTGGGAAGATGCCAAGCCAGCAGCAAGCAAAGACAGAGTGCCATGGTGTGGCTGGATAGGGCACTGTGGGACTCAGAGGGACTTGGGAGGAGGGGAAGGGGCAGGGGCCTCTTGGCCCTGGAGGTGGACTGATATCTAAGCTGAAACCTGAAGATTTAGCAGGAGTCAGCCAGGAGAAGAGAGGGAAGAGTGTTCCCAGCTGAGGGAACAGCATATACAAAGGTTTAGAGCCTGGCTACCTACCACACTGATTTCACTTGTACTGGACTGCAGTTAATTCCGTCCTTCATTGTATCTTGGGACCTGTCTGGTTGTTTCATGGATGATTTATCTTGTTCCTAGAAGCATCCAGAGATGGTTTTTAAGTATAGGAACTGTGCCTCCCATTTTTTATGACTTACATGCCTCTAGCATAAGGGTGGGCCTATAAGGAGGGAAGAAATCTGTTTCCATTTTAGCCTCTTCTATGTGACAGGCTGGATGCCAGCTACATTATATGTCTTCTCCCCATTAATCCTTGAAATAACCCATCAAAGTGGGAAGTGTATCCCCATTTTATAAACAAAGAAATTGGGACTCAGAGTTGTTAAGTGAGTTTCCCTGCATCACATAGCAAATAGGAGATTAAAATCTAGTCTGACACCAAATCTTCATTCTCTCAGCTGCACTTGTCACCCCTCGTAATAGCATCCAAGGGGCTCAGCCTCTGGAGTCAGGCTGCCTGGGTTCAAATTACTACCTATTAGTTGTGTGACCTCAAGTAAATTATGCAATCTTTTGCACCTCAGTTTTTTCATCTGTCAAATGGGGGTGATAATTACACCATCTTCTTCACATCTTTTGGCTGATGTGGGACAAACTGAAATGAATGAGGTCCCAGGTTGCAAGCTTTCTGTTGCCCTGTGATGCCTGGGGTCTCTTCTTGGGGGGAACTGGTTCATGGCTGTGAGCCCTGAGAGTCAAGAAGGATGCTGCAGGGTTCACTTGGAGGGTAATGGGAGGAGGTGTGTTCACATGGACCAGGCTCTTGGCCTCCCCCCACCCTACAACCCTGATTCAATCAGAGATGCTCCATTTTGACTTTCGAATGAAACATTTAATGAAAGGACTCCATGGTTCAAAAATGTTTGAAAACCAGAAGACTAGAGCAACGTGTTACAAACTGCAATCTTGATCCAGTAATGGGTCATGCAATTTATTAGGTTGTGTTAGTTCAGGCAATATCAGCTGATATAACGAGCAAACACAAAATTTAAATTAGAAGTTATTTATCTCTATCACGTAGTCAGCCAGGGATCCCAGAAGTGGCCCCAGCCCAGAGTGACAGACACTTATCACTTCTGTTCACATTCCATTGGTGAGAATTAGTCACATGGCCCTACCTGAAGGCAAAGGAGTCTGGGAGATGTAGTCCTTAGCTGGGCAGAACTAGTTCTAAACTATGGAAAGGGAAGTATGACTTTGTCGGTACACAGTTGACCATCTTTGCCATAGGATCATGCTCACGGAAAATATGTATAACAAATGTGAATACACAATCTTTTAGATAAATTGTTTCAATTTAAAAAATGCATCAGGAGGGGCATGGTAGCTCACGCCTGTAATCCTAGCACTCTAGAAGGCCAAGGTGGGAGTATTACTTTAGTTCAGGAGTTTGAGACCAGCCCGAGCAAGAGAAAGACCCAGTCTCTACAAAAAGTAGAAAAATTAGCCGGGCATGGTGATGTGTGCCTGTATTCCCAGCTACTGGGGAGGCTGAGGCAGGAGGATCACTTAAGCCCAGGTGCTTGAGGTTGCAGTGAGCTATGATGATGCCACTGCACTCTTCTCAGGGTAACAGAACAAGACCCTGTCTCAAAAAATAAAACAAAACAAAAAGAATAGAGTAAAATAGAATATAAAATATCATCATGCATCCCATGTAGTAAGAGTAAGAGTAAGATTTGTGTGTGTATGGAACTTGTTTCATTTTTCTATGTCTGTGGATATGTGCTTGTGGTTATGATAATAGCAAAAATTTATAGAGCATTTACTAAGGTTTTGCACATATTAACCACTAAGTCTTAAAATGACCTTGGGAGGTAAATGCCGTCATTGTCCTCCCCATTTTACAGAGGAGGAAATGGAGACTCAGAGAAATCAAATTACTCAGCCAAAGTGATGCAGGTGATGGAAGTTCCAACCCAGGCGGGCGGGCTCCAAGCTCTATGTTTTGACTACCACCCTTTGCCGCCACTGTTTATAAAGTATGTGAAGAAAAGTGTGTTTCTTACTGAGGGTCGTGGTCAAAGGGTATAAAAGCCACTAGACAGAATGTTCCCAGAGGTTCTTTACCAACTTAAAAAGAGCATGCTTTTTGTGAGGTGTACCCAGAGAGTACAGAGGCCAATTTTAGGTACTACATGGACAAACACTTTTAAATCTTGTGCATTTATTTTATTGCATGTTAGAGAAGAATTTATAACTAGCATATTAAAACCTTAATATAAAATATCCTTTAAAAATTAATATGTGTCTTCAACAAAAAGAAAAATATCAAGTAAACAGTTACAGGTAGATAAAGTACAGGTCACAGGCGGATGTGGTAACAGTCGTGAAGAAGAATAGAAATGTCTGGAGCTTGGGGGCCAGACACTGAACTTGGCATGGGAAGGCCCAGATCTGAGTCCCGGCTCATTCGTTTTCTAGCTCTCAGCTACTTTATCCTAATACAATACTAAGTATGGGCCAGGCAGCGTTCTAAGTAAGCACTTTATAAAAATTAACTCCTTTAATCCTCACAACTGCCTGTTGAGGGAGGTACTGTCATCATACCCATTTCGCAAGAGAGATAACAAAGGCTCAGAGAGGTTACACGGCTTACCCAAAACCACACAGCCCATGAGAGGCAGAGCTAGGATCGAAACCCCAACACTGTGTTAGTAAGGACGATACTAGCTGATATAACAAACAAACCCAAAATGTGACAGGAGAGTTTATTTCCTTCACACAGTTGTCCAGCGACCCCCAACTCCTTCCTTCCTAGCTGAAAGATGGGTTTTATTTTAACCATTGCCCCCTGCTGCGATAGATAAAATTTTCTTTGTCATGCTGGGCTCTACGTCCGCCTCTGAAAATGGAGTTAATCATGCCAGTTCTGCTTACTCCTCAGATAGCTCTGCTGATCAAGGGCACAGAAGCAAGAGTCTTCCACCAACCGCAGAGAGTTTCTTGGGATGTAAAATATTAGAATTATTATGCTGTTGACCAACACCTACATTGTAGTGTTATCCTGAGGATTAATTGAGATAATGCTCGGAAAGACCTCAGTTCACATACAGGTGAAGTCCGCTGTGAGTAACAGTAATAATAGTAACATGGTTATGCAAAGGAAATACTGATTTACTTCCAAATTGGGATATAGTTACATGGGATCTTTCGTACCAGCAAGTTAACACATTACATTTATAACTGAAAAATCCAGAAGTAGCGGTATAATCATGGTATTTAGAAATACAAGTAATTTAAGGCTGAGAGGGTGGCTTTCGCCTGTAATCCCAGCACTTTGGGAGGTCAAGTGCAGGAGGATCGCTTGAGGCCAGGAGTTTGAGACTAGCCCAGGCAATTTACAGAGAACTCATCTCAAAAAAAAAAAAAAAAAATGCAATATAGAGGAAAACACCAGGGAAAGAATAAAACAGCTAAAATTGTTGCCTCTGGGTGGTGGGATCTGGTTCAGAAAGTGGGGAGGCGGGCAACTACTGCTATTATAAGCCTTGTAGTATTTGACTTTTTCAACTGTGTACCTATATGGCTTTGATTAAGAAGTTAAAAAGGAAAGGGGTCTAATTTTTCACTATTTCAAACACCCAAGGATTGAGGCAGAAAGTCATGGAGGGAAAAAGGAGAAGTTCAGGGTACAGTCATTTCAAATCCCAGCTGAAAACTCTCTGATGGCTTCATGTCACCCTTAAAATAAAACCCGAGCGCTTTTCTTTGACCACAAAAACTCCGCAGGCTTTGACTCTCATCTGATGGTCTCTTGTCTTTCTCCCTTTTGCTACTTCATGTCGGCCACATTGGCCGTGTGTGACAGTCCTTCAGTCAAGCTAAGCACATTGCTACCTCAGGGCCTTTGCACTTGCAGTTCCCTCTGACAGGAACACATTTCCCCCAGATCTTCCTGTAGCTGATTTCTTCTCATAGGTTGGGGCTTAGCTCAAATGTCCGGCACTCAGAGGGACCTACCATGAACACCCCAAACTAAGCCTGTCAATCCCAATGTCCTCTGCAGCTCTGTTTATCATCTGTCTCCTTCACTACAGCAAAAGTGTCCTCACAGCAGGGAATCTGGCTGTCTTCTCCCCCGCCATATCCCAGTAGGTAGAACAGTGCTTGGTACACAGTAGGTGCTGCATCAATATTTGCGGAATGAGCAAGTACAGATGGGGACAGCTGAGTCAGTCTGCGGAGCAGCGGGATGGGCCAGTGATGCAGGGAGGAAGCTGCAGCCTCTGCCTGGGCCCTGCCCTGGGTAAACAGGCCTCCCTCTGCCCAGACAGCCACTGTTTGACGACTGTCTGCCTCTGCCGTGGGCCTGGCCAAGCCTGGGTTCCCTGGGACAAGCAGCGCAGGCAGCTGGACCTTAGGGGGCGCTTGTGAAGGAACAGGTCAAGAAGTTACCCAAACAGGCAGAGGAGGTGAGGAGACTGAGGGAGAGCAGGCGCCCTTCCCCCGGCAGAGCCCGGAGGAGCTGGAGGGGGGCCCGGGCACACCCCTGGGCAAGGAAACCCAGGTGTGGTCCCAGCCTCGGTCCTGACTGTGCGCAGGGATCTTAGGTACTTTCCCTCTCTGGGCCTAAATTGCGAAAGTGTGGGCATGTCAATGGTTTCCGAACTTAGAAGAAAAAAAGGCAGCGAAGGCCTTCTTCAAACAAAACCTTACCGGGAAGGCAATTCTCAGCAAGGACCCGGGGAGGTGCTCGGGTCAAAGCAAGCCTGGAGGTGCAGCAGGCTGCCTGCTGGAGCCCCCTTGCCCTCGAGAGGAGCCCCAGGGTGAAAACCATCAGGCTCCTTATTTTCTGAGGTTCCTTGGCCTGGTGAGGTGGAAGGGAGTATGGCAAGAGGAAGCATCTAGAAGCTTGTAATCAAACATAGACTCAGATTCAAGTCCCACAGTGTGATCTTGGGCAATTTACCTCACTTTTCTGAGCCTCAGTTACCGCTTCTTTAAATCTGGCATCCTAAACAGTACCCTTTTCATGGTATGTTCAGCACAGAACCTGGCACCTAGTAAACCCTCAATAAGAACAGCGAGAACTCAGTGATTGTTGTTAGCTTCATAGCAGAAATGGCCTGGAATGGGAGCCTTAAGAGCCAATTCTTGGTCTTTGCTGAGAGATAGGAAAATATTTAACCACTCTGAACCTCAGTTTCCTCTTCTGCAAAATATGGTTTAAACCTGTAAAAAGGGCTTAAAGGAGATTAGATGTTGAGATCCAGCCCATTCAAGTTTATTAAATATAAAATTTGAGTTGACTGTTAACCTTTAAAGATCCTGAATTCCAGTTTCTTTCAAGAAATTAGAAGCTCTTAGTGGGGCATGGTGGCTCGCACCTGTAATCCTAGCACTCTGGGAGGCCGAGGTGGGAGGATTGCTTGAGGTCAAGAGTTCGAGACCAGCCTCAGCAAAAGCCAGACCCTGTCTCTACAAAACATAGAAAAATTAGCCGGGTGTGGTGGTGTGCACCTGTAGTCCCAGCTACTCAGGAGGCTGAGGCAGGAGGATCACCTGAGCCCAGGAGTTTGAGGTTGCAGTGACCTATGATGAGGCCACTGCACTCCAGCCTGGGTAACAGAGCAAGACCCTGTCTCAAAAAAAAAAAAAACATTAGAAGCTCTGGCAACAGGGATTCCCCCCATATCCATGAGGCAGCAGTCTCCTGGAGCTAACTTAGATTGAGTGTGCTTTCTCTAATTTGCTACAGTTCCCACCATTCCTTAGTGTCCCTCCACTGAGATTATATTAATGAACATAAACCATTATGTTTGCTGCATTGTTTTTCTTACAGGAAAGTGTGAAATTTGCTCACACCCCATCTGTTCCGTATGTTTCGCTTACATGCGCACCAAGGGCTCTTGAGTTGGGGCTTGCTAAGACCAAGGGGAAGCTCACTACTTGTACGAGCCATCTCCTGTTTCATAGATTTACCATTTTTTAAAATGTGACTGCTAGAAATCCGTGGCTCACATTCTATTTCCATTAGGCAGCACTGCTCTGGTCCCTTCAATTCACCACAGCTCATTCTGTCTCCATTTTCCATTCCCGATGGGACCCATCCTAGCCAAACCTCTTCGGCTGCGTCTTCTCCCCACCCCACAATTATCTCTGGTGTCCCCACCCTTGTTGCCTGGCTACCCAGTCAGTCAGTCCAGAGGACCGGCTCCAGAACTCCAGGCCTGTCTTCTAGAATTCTCCACATGGGAAATCTCTCTCCCAGCCCCCATCTGGCAGCCATTGTGTTCTCTTTATCAGACATTCACATAAAACAATGGTCAATTTGGAACTTAATTACACACCCATTCTTCTGTCTCTAGCTTGTGAATTTACCCCAAATCCAGTGATTTGGGGGGCGGAGTTGGGGTGGGGAGAGGCTTATTTTTTCCCCCTTCTCGGGGCAAGTCAATAGTTTTTCCAGAGATAAGGTGGACTGACTTGGAGGAGGGACACAGGGCCTTCTACAGTGAAGGTGCTGACTTTGTTTTTGGAGGAGACTGTGTCCATAGCTTCTCAGGGGAGATGAGAGAACCCCGCAGGGAGCTGGGAGGAAAAAGAATCTTGGCAGCGGTGAAGACTCCCTTCAGAGGAGGAGGCCTAATGTGGTAGTGGCTGAGAATTTGTGCTGTAGAATCAGAAAGACCTAGGTTAGAGCCACACCAGCTGTATGCTCTTGGACGGGTGACTTTACCTCTCTGACCCTCAGTCTCCTCATCTGTACAGTGAGGTTAAGAATAGACTTGACTGACACATTAATGAGAAGTTGAATGAGATATCTTAGCGCTGTACTTTGCACATAAAGGCTCCGTAAACACCAGCTATCATCATGCCTTTTGAAAAAGAGCCCAAAGTGGCATTTGGAGTAAATTTGGGGTTTTTTTGGTTTTTTTTTGTTTTTATTTCGCTTGTCTATATTTTTGTTAATTCCTCTACCATGACCCCGCTTTAGTTAAAGTTAGAAAAAGTTAACTGGTGAAAGAGGAATAAAATTAAGTGAAAATGGCGTCTACACACAGGGCTCCAACATAAGGTTTTAGACCAGGAAAAAGATAAGAGGATCTTATAGTCCAAACTACACACACCCATTTAATAGCTTAATAAACTGAGGCCCAAGAGGAAAGGTGATTTGGCCAAAGTCATACAAGTTAGTGGCAGAGTCAAGACAAGAGTGGTGGACTGGAGAAACTGGAAGGAAACTTTGAGGTCACTAGGTCAGCTTTTCCCAAGGTGAGGCAGAGGAATTCTGTTGTCAGATGTTTGAAAAATAGTGGATTAAAGAAAGCTGCACAAATTTCATTATCAGAGAACTTCTCAGAGCCCTTAAAACACGACAATCCTTGGGCACTCTAAGAAATGCCTATAGTATGCAGGGCCCTATACACAGAGCCCCTTGAAAAACAGTGACACCCGTTATTAAAGCTTTCCCTGACCCTAGACAGAGAAATCCTATATCTTAGATATATTTCTTTTTGTTTTTAAAAATAGTTTTCTAGATTTTTTTCATGGTTGTTTGTCAATGTGCAAATTTTCTGGGTACTTTAAATAGTATGATTTTAAAAATTATACTACTGAATTGTCTGTTGCTGATATATAGGAAGATGGTTGATTTTTTTTCATAATCTCTTTTCTCCTTTTTTTAAAAGTAGGAAATATTACGAACATGCAGAAAAGTATAGAGAATACTATTGTGAACATCAATATATGCATCATTCAGTTTTTCAAATCCTACTACATGGCCATGTTCTCTTTGGATTTATTTTTTTTATTTTAATGACAAATGAAACATTGTACTTAGAGTTGAAGCCCTCTGTCCCCCTCCCTGTCACCCTCCTCAGAGGTGACCACTGTCAACATTTGGTGTTTATCATTACTAGACATGTTTTCATGTTTTTACCATACATAAACAATATATAATATTGTTTTGTGTATCTGGGATATTCATTTATTTATTTATTTATTCTGGAGACAGGGTCTCACTGTGTCACCCAGGCTGGAGTGCAGTGGCACTAACATAGGTCACTGCAGCCTTGACCTCCTGGTCTCAAGTGATCCTCTTGCCTCAGCCTACCTAGTAGCTGGGACTACAGGCACGTGCCATGATACCTGGCTAGTTTTTTGTATTTTTTGTAGAGATGGGGTCTCACTATATTGCCCAGGCTGGCCTCAAACTCTTGGCCTCAAC
>NW_012151574.1:1255997-1303899 GCF_000956105.1 Propithecus coquereli | reverse complement strand
GTGAAGCTTTGGAAAGACGGTGTTCAGTCAAGTCAAGTGAAGTTACGCTGCAGTAACAAAAAAGGCTCCAAGGCTCAGTGACTTAACACAGCACCGTTTATTGCTCACTTACAGTACACGTCCACCGTGGGTCGGCAGGGCCTCTCCTCGCCACGGCAACTCCGCATCTACACTTGCTTCCACAGCACCTATAGCGCTGGCTCTGAGAGCTTCTGCCCAGGAGTGACACAGGTTGTTTTCTGCTCACATCTCATTGGCCAAAACAAATCACACATAACTTCAAAGGAAGCAAGAAAAGTGTAATCCTCCTATGGGCCTGAAAGGAGAGAAGCGGAATAGTTGAGAGCAGCAGATACACTAAGAGTAAGGGTCTAAAAGATGGGTCTAGAGAAATGGGCTGAGTCACGACTCACTGGGTTTGTCTGACTTTGGCCACTATGACCAAGCCCACCAAGTGGCCTTCAGCACCTGTTCTCAGAGATGGGAGAAGATGGTCTGACAACACTATTCTGACAAGCAGACATTTCTCCCAGGCAACAGCTCAGGATTCCTCCTGTTTGCTGGGGGAGGCGGGAGATGCTGCTATTTCCTGGGTGGTTTCATCTGAACTCTGTGGTCAGTTTTTGTCCATTCCCTGAAGGGAGATGAGGCAATGTGGGCTTTGGCTGAGCTATGATTTGGTTCTGTCACTGGTTTTAAAAGCTATCCAGGGAAGGGCAGTGGAAAGGAGGGGAATTCGAGGGCAGGGTCCCAGCGAGCAGGGAGCCTGGCTCAGCGCTTGGTTATCTGGTTATCAGGCGGTTTCCCGGAGGAGGTTTCAAAGTGGGGTCTGAGGGCTCCCTGTGTCAGAAGCACCTGGAAGCTCATTAAGCATCGAGGCCTGGGCCCCGATCCTGGAGCCTAGAGACAGGGCCCCAGGCATCGGAATTTTTATTCATGGCTCCACATGATTCCTGTGGACGCTGAAATCTGAGGAGCACTGAATTACTGGGAGAAAATTTCTTGTGAGTCTAGAGGTCTAGCACAGTGATTCTCGATTGGGAGTGATTTTAACCCGAAAGGAACATTTGTAGATGTCGGAGACATTTTTGGTTGTCACGCCGTGGGGGTGGGGGAAGGTGCTCCTGGCATCTGCTGGGTAGAGGCCAGAGATGCTGCTAAGTGGCCTGCAACGCACTGACAGCCTCCCCACAGCAAAGAACTGTCTAGCCCAGAATGTCGATAGTGCCAAGGTCAAATCAACAGTTCGGACCCTTCTCAATGCAGGAGCACAGATGATTTTTAAATCTTTTTATTTTACTTTCCAAAATTTCTACGATAAGTGTGGAAGTCTTTCCACTGAATATCTATTATGTACTAAGAACTTCATGTATGTTGTTATCAGTTCCTCCTCAAAAACCCTTTCAGTCCTTCATCCAGAAAATATCTATCAAGCACCTACTATGTCTTTAATTTTAAACTATTCAAGATGTGGGGTGTACCCTGGGGAATACAACAGACAAGGATCATGGGGGTTGAAGACATGGAAATAGATAATATACCTGTAACTAGTCACACGTGTAATTTCAAATTGTGGTAAGTGTTAAGAAGAAATCACAGCTACAGGGACAGAAAATAAAAAGGTGAGCAGTGGGGAGAACCTACATAAACAGAAAGGAGAGTCCTCCCCAGAGAAGGTGACAAGGAAGTCACGATCTGAAGGATCCTTTTTGCCAGCCATGCAAAGAACCAATGACCCATATTCCTGGCAAAGGGGAAAGGATGTGCAAAGGCCCTGAGATGGGAAAGAAAAACTGAAAGAATGGCCAGGATGGTTGCTGCCAATAGGGGTGGGGGCAGTGGAATGAAATGAGGTTGGAGGTGTGGGGATCCAGAAACAAGGTCGTGCACTGCCTTGCCGTCTATGGCAGTTGTATGAGTTTTATTATAAATGCATAGGAAGTCACGAAAGTTGAAGTCGGGGAGGGATCTGATGTGTGTTTGTGCGAGATCACTCCCGGCCCCTGGGTAAAGAGTGGGCGGTAAAGCCAGAGTGGAAAAAGGAGAGACGTGAGAAGACTTTTGTAGACCCGCAGAGATGATGATGATGCGACAGGGTGGAGACGAACAGATGATGACAATTCTAGATGCCGTCGGAAGTGGCAAGAACTGGGTTCTCTGATGAGTTGGGGTGAGAGGGAGGGCGCCACGACGGCGACTAGCAGGGTCTGGGCTTGAATCACCGAGAGCGGTGGGGGGTGGAATATGACATGGAGATTTTACTGTTGTTCTCTTTTAACAACCGAGGAAGAGGAAGTGAATCGTCCAGCTTCACCAGGCCAGTACACGGACTCCAATCCAGGTGTGTCTAACCCAAAGGTCATACTTTCCCCACTCCCCTGTACCCACACATTAATTTTTATAATGGGGGGAGTGATATGGAATGCTAGTAATATCATTATAAATGCCCCTAAATGCTAATGCGGGCTTCCACAGGGAACCCCTGCAAAGCCTGGGCCGTCCTCAAAGGCGCCTGCACGTTGGGACAGGGTGTTGGGTACAGACGTTTTGCAGATAGTGGAATGGCAGCAAGGCGCCGGCTTTGGGAACTAGTTTTAAAATCCTGCGTTCCGATTGGTGCAGTGGCCACCTGCTGGTGTGTGATTGGAGGGAAGTTCGTTGGGGGGAGGTAACTAAACCCAACGAACTGTGATTGGTGATCTTGCCAGGCTGGCTTCTGCTGGATTTGGAGAGACGTAATCTGTCTGGGCCTGTAACTGGTGAGATTGTAGAGCGGCCTTCGCTGTGATTGGTGAAGCCCGTGCGGCTATTTAAGTTTCTGAGCGCCAGTTCCTGCATCGGCCACTAGGAGGAGCCCGGGAAGCGCAAAGCTCGGCACTGTGGAGCGTCTGGGCCCGCTCCTCCCGGACGCCCTCCGGCTCAGCGCGGTGCCAGTTCTGCCCTGCACAATGGAGCAACCGAAGGACAGAAGTGGGGCGGGGAGTGTGTCAGGGCTCCCAGCTGCGGCCCGGGTGGCCACGCTTCTCTGCACAGCTCCTTTGGCCTCTTCCTCTGGCTCCCAGCCCTGCAGAGGACATTGGCTGACCCGAAGGGTGGAGTTGAGGGTTCTCGAAGGTTTGCGAAGGCCCGGGTCCAAGTTGCAAAATTGTGGAGCCTGTCAAGTGAGACTCAGCAGCCCATCTCCTCGGCTGCGTCCTCTGCCTGCCGCGGAGTCCTCAAGTTTAATGGCCTCCACCGTTTCCTTCAAGGTCCTTAAAGAGTTTTTCCCAGGTAGCATCTCATTGGAGCTTAGAGCTGTCCAGTGCAGGTAAAGGCCACTAGCTCAGGAGAGTGCCCCATCCAGAGAGGCCCCCTGCCCATCCCCAGGTGCCACCACACCGTGCTGTTCCTTGTCTTCGCTGCACTTGACCACTGTTTGTAATTTATTTCGTTTTTTATTTATTTACTTCTTGCTGTCTGTCTCCACCCTGCCTGCTCTGCAGGGAGGGAGTAGGGTTGCCAGGCACAATACAGAACACCTAGTTTCATTCGAATTTGAGATAAACAGCACATTTTGAAAGCACAAGCACGTCCCGCGCCTTATTTGGTACATAACTCATACTAAAAAAATTATTCATTGTTTATCTGAAATTCATATGTAACTGGGCGTCCTGTATTTTTGTGTGCTACGCTGCGACCCTGTGAAGGAGGCATCTTGCCTGTTGTGTTCACTGCTGCATTTCCGGCACCCACAGCGCAAGTTGAAGGTGCTGAATAAATGTTGAGTGTTTGGATGGACACGTTCCTTCCTTCGTTCACCCACTCATTCACCCAGCCTATCTATGTGAAGTGCCAGCCAGGTCCTGGGAATATGGCTGTACATGGGACGCAGTCCGATGGAGGAGGCAGACAAGTAACCATTAACCACCACCTGACTAAACTATGATGATGGAAAGCTTTGGGAGATGTGAGGGGACAGAGGAGGAACCCCTAACCCTGCCCAGGCCAGCAGGACTTCCCAGAAGAAGATGACTGAGACGGGGTTTGGAGAATGAGGGGCGAAGAGAGAGGTGTGATAGCTCTCTGCTCGAGACAAGGAGAGGCTGTGGGGTTCTGGAAGCTGCGGGTGGCTGGGGAGGGCAGATGAGCAGTGTGGATGGGGCAGTCGGACAGGGGTGAGAAGGGCACGTTCATGTTCACTGGGCTTTCCTGCCCACCAGTCAGGCACAAGAGTGAGGCCATGTTGGCATTATTGCGCCCATCATATAGGAGAGGAAACTGAGGCTTAGGGCAGTGAAATGCCTTGACTAGGTTTACAGTCTGAGAGGGAAAAGCCGAGCTTCAAACTCAGGTCTGGCAGACCCCGAAGCCTGCACCCTTCTAGAAAAGCCACTGAGTGAGGGATTATAACCCCCGTGGGAGAAACTGAGGCTCATCAAGGCAACAGGGCTCTCGCCGTGAGTGCCCAGTTCAGCAGCAGAACACCGAGACAGTGCACGGGCGTGGTTCGTCCCAAGCCCTGCAGAGAGACAACAGGAGAGCCGGGGCAGCACCCAGGGGTCCAGGCCACTGTGTCTCCCATTCCTATGAGGGCTGGGTCTCTGGGAGCCCCTCGCTGAGCCCTGTGGCTAATTCCTTGCCTGGGTCCTGGACAGGTCCGCGGTTTCCATGGAGACCGCCTCCCACCATCCCTGAAATCTCATTGTGACCAGTATTAAGGGATTAACTCTGCCCGGCAGTGCTCGCAGGGTCTGGGGTGCCGGGGGGGCAGCAGGAGCTCCCTCAAGGATGAAGAAGTTGCCCACTGTGCACCAGGAGGAGGATGTCAGACTGGGGCCAGGGCTTCCCCCAGGACTCACCAGGTATGGTCCTGACTCCACATCTGCCTGGAAGGAAGGATGGGGTGGCAGGAGAGAGACCCAGAACCAAGGGGAGGGTTCCAGATTTGGGAGCAGTGTGGAGGACTGGTCCCTGCAGTCCCCAACCCAGGAAGGCCAAGGGCCCTGAGGGGTGAATGACATTCTGATCAAAGCAGGGTCCAGATACCCTCAACAAGGTGAGGGGAGCCCCATAGAGTCTTTTAGGGGTACTCCAAGGCTGCCCAAAGACCAGCTATTTAATCTCCCTCATTTGCAGTTGGGGAAACTGAGGCACGGAGAGGGAAAATGACTTGTCCAAAGTTAGTGAGTCGGTGAACTGAAGCAGGTCAAGAATCCGGAGGGAACCCGGAGGTTGCCTGAGCAGAAAACATTTGGTTAAAATCTCATTGCCACGTCTGTCTCGAATTCCAAATCCTCCTCCCTGAGCTCAGGAATGGGCTGCCTTCAGTCTCCTCCTCTGGAGCCCGACCTGTCGCTGTGCTTCCATCCCCTCCCTGCCTCGCCTCCTCCTCCTGACCCTGCTACCCGCACACCCTGAGGCTGGCAGAGAGGTCCAGCCAGGCTCCCCAGTGCGGGAGGGCATGGCCACCAGGCCCTGACTCTTCCATGCAGGGGACGGCCCCTCTCTGTGTCCCTGTCTGGATGACTTTGGACATTTTTTGTTCCACACTTCAGGGGTTTGGCGGCCCAGCCACAGTGGGGACCCAGACAGCCCACCCCACCTCTTGCCCTAGGAAGGCCAGGTCTGCCCGGGAGAGATTTAGGCCAGGCTCCAAAGCTGTCTGGGCTGGGTTCCTGGAAGGCCACATCAACGCAGGGGCACAAACACTCGCTCTGGAGCCAGGTAGAGACAGTTCACATGCTGCTGACTTAGCTCACTGAGAAAATGATATTTCCTGAGCCTCAGTTTCCTCACCTATGATGGGGGACAAGAATCCCACCTTCCTCAAAGCTTGCTCTCAACATCTGTGGCAAAATCTGTGATGTCGCATAAACAAAGCAAGGCACAGCACAGTGTCAGAACCAGGGGTAGGATGTACGCTCTCATATGCCGTTTGGTCTGGAGAAAAGAACACTTGGAAGATATATTGGAAAGCGAGAGAAGTGGTTCCCCACGGTGAAGGAGTGAGGGGGAAAACAGCGGACAGAAGACCGGGTAGAAGCAGGACTTCTCTGTTTGTACCTCTTTTTTTTTAGACAGAGTCTCACTCTTTTGCCCGGGCTAGAGTGCCGTGGCATCAACCTAGCTCACAGCAACCTCAAACTCCTGGGCTCAAGCGATTCTCCTGCCTCAGCCTCCCAAGTAGCTGGGACTACAGGTGTGCACCACCACACTTGGCTAATTTTTCTATTTTTAGTAGAAATGAGGTCTCGCTCTTGCTCAGGCTGATCTCGAACTCCTGATCTCAAGCGATCCTCCCACCTCGGCCTCCCAGAGTGCTAGGATTATAGGCGTGAGCCACCACACCCAGCCTGTACCTTTTTATATTTTGATTTTGAACCATGTAAATGTAGAACCGATTCAAAACTAAATGGAACAATTTTAACAAATTAGGTAAAATATCAAATAATAATCACACGCACCTCGATAATATGACAGGTGTGCAGCCAAGATTGAAGCCCCTGCACTAGGAACAGAGAAAGCCTGGCTCCGAGTCACAGAATCTTGATCCGGAAGGGCCCTTTGTTTTAAGTCTGTCTCTTATTGCTAATAGCAACAATAAAAGTCTTGCTACCAAGAATCAGGAGCTCTCTAAGTACTGGACACAGTGCCAAACACTGTCTGAACATCATCTCATTTAATCGGCATTTTGACTTCGTGAGGGAGCTATCATTATTCCCATTTTATGGATGGGAAAACCAAGTCTCACTGAAGCTTTGACTAGTAAGTTGCAGTAAGTTGCAGAACTTGGATGCACATCTAGGCCTTTCCGGCTTCAAATTTTAAGCCCTCCTACAGGGGCTCTCAATCTTGGCTACACATCAGAATAATCTGGGAATTTTAAAAAACACTGATGTCTGCCCTGCCGCCCCAAAACCAAGGATTTGATCATTGGTCTGTGATGGGACCTGGGTACTTTTTAAAGGTCCCAGATGATTTTATTTCACCATCAGGGTTGAATCTCTGCTTTATGCTAGACGGAACTTCTCAAATGGGAAACAAAGGCCAAGTAGGGAAATGACCTTGCCCAAGGTCACACAGTGGCTGGAACCAGAGCTGGGGCAGGGCTCCCAGAAGCTCACATGGAGCTTTTGTGCAAATAAGAAAAAGGCACCCCACTCTGGGCAGACAAAGCCCCGTGGGCACTTGGCTTGGCAGTTGCGACAAAGACTGCATTTCCACCCCACTTGCCCTCTTGGCTAGAGAACTTTGGTGCAGTGAGCAACCTGTACAATTGTTTACAGTGACGCTGGCCTGAGTCTCAGGACTTCCAAACACTTCACCTTAGTGACCTCCAGGCAAATCCCTGGGGCCCCTCAAAACAAGGTTCAGGGAGACCAAGGGTGGCTTCTGCAATGTGGGCTCATCCCTTACTCCCCAAACCAGAGTCTGAGCCAGACAAGGGCTCCCCATAATCCTTAAGGGCTGGGCAGGCCCCATCTAGCTCCCAAGGTCACCCCTGCAGATAAAGTCAGGAACATAAACAGGCGGGAGGAACATAAACAAGAGGACAGCAACACACTCAACCCAGATGTCACAAGCCACCTGGCAGGAGGCAGCCTGAGGGGAGGCCCCACCCACACAGGCCCAAGTCCTCCTGGCTTCCTTCCTAATCACTCTCCAGACCACACTCTGTACCCTACCTCCTGAGCCCGGTGGTCAGCATCTCCCACAGTGCCCTGCTCTCTGGGCACCTGTCACTGGCACTTGCCGTGTGGTGGCCCTGGAGTGGCCGGGGAGCCTCAGGTTAGGAGCTCAGACTCTGGAGCCAGACTGCTCAGGTTTGAATCCGGCCTCTTATTCCTCATCAGCTGTGTGAGCTGGGGCATAGGACTCAACCTCTCTGTGCCTCTGGTCTGTACAGTAGTGATAAAAACATTACCTGTCTCCCAGAGTGGCTGTGAGGATCAATGAAGGAACACAAAGTCCCTACGACAGCCGTAACACAGTGACTGTGTTGATTGAGGCACATGTTTTGCTCCGTTTCATCCTCATGACAACACTCGGAGTTAGGTATCATTGTTCCCAACTGAAAGAAACTGAGACTCAGAGAGGTCGAGAGAGTCAGGACCGGGCTCTGCGTCTTTCTCTAGGGCCCGATGCCCCCAGAGACAGGACATGGCTGAGATGGGTTATAATGCAGAGTGTCTACTGGTCACATTCCTCAGGGAGTCCACAGGACTCAAGGCCAGGTGAATGGCCCTGACTTGGGCCTTCTGGTGGCTTTCAGACACCTCTGTTTCCAGCCAGCCCTGGGAGAGAGGGGAGGATGGCAGGGGAGGGCGTTTGCAGAGCCATCTTGCTCACAGATGTCCTTCAGCACATCACTCAGATCCAGAGAGAGCCCTTTGTTCCCATCCAGGCTGGAGACCCTGACTACCTGGGGTGACCTTCTATCCTTGGACAATTCACTTGTCCCCGACCTCCATCTCCCTGTCTGTACAGTGAGGGGATGAGGCCGGACCAGTGGTTTTCCAGCTCTCGAATGCAATGTTAGGGAAGATCACATCTAAAAGGCAGTCTCTTGTTGAGGCAGGATCTGTGGATACACCCCCTTGGCCCCTGGGAGCCTCAGCACCCACTTTGAAAAGCCCCAGCCCGCATCCTCCTAAAGGTTCTTCGGGCTCTGACACCGCAGGATTCTAGAACCCCGAGCCCAAAGCTGCCGCTTTGCCTCCCTGTTTGGAGAGCTCTTCCCCAGCGGCTTTTATCTGTCTTTGGTAACAGAGCAAATTTGCTCAGGACCGGGTGCAGCGGAGCAAGCAGACTGTTGACTCTTGAGCAAAACCTGGCCTTTGGAGGGCGGCAGAGGAGGCCGCGGGATGTGCGTGGGGAGGCCACTGGCCTCTTGCATAACCTGGGAGGCCTCCTGCCCACCCGGGCCTTTTCAGGGTTAGGGGTGAGGCAAACCGCAAACTCATGCCCAGTTAATTTTTTAAGGCAAAATCAACAGGCTCAGCAATGATTAGCAGGCAGGTAAGTTGGTCTAAATGGTCCCAAGGAGAGGGAGGGAGGAAGGAGGCCTGTAGAGGCCCAGGGATGGGGTCAGTTATCAGTTAACCACATGAATGTTGTTTCCTTCCAAACCCGCTGGCCTTCAGCCCCGAGCTCCCTCATCTTCCTCTCGGAAACACTCCCGTGGCAACCCAGTGGCCACCAGTCATTGAGTGAACCAACACACCACCATCCATGGCGCTGCCAGGGCCCGTGAGGGCTGCGATGAAGCAAAGGGTTCTCCTGGTTAAGATCAAGCTCACCCATTGCCACTGTGTGGCTTTGAGCAAGTCCCTTCCACACTCTGGGGCTCATCAAGGGGCCCCAGGTCTACAGTTCAACCTGCAGCCTGCCGCCAGTTCCCTGGAGGCCTCGCTGTCTCCATCCACAAAATGGGAGGCTTAGTGGAGACATCCTTTCCAGCCTTGAAGTTTTGTGGGGTCGTGATTTAATTAAGCCACAGTGGCCTGCACCCAGGGTGCAGAGGGTGGTAGGAGCACCGTTTCAGGAGCTCAAGGAGGAGAAAAGATGCCCAGACAGGGAGGGGGCCTACCTGGTATCTGCTGTTGGTGCCAGCAAGCATCAGATCCCAGCTCCAGGAAGAAGCCAGTCCTCTCAGACGGGAGGCGGGGGTCCCTGTGGGGCAGATGGGGTGGCAGGGACGGCCCCCTACCTCCTGGACCTTGGGAGCTGCCAAAGGAAGCAGCGAGGCCCAGCCAGCCTCGGGCCCCGTGGCTGCCTGGACTGGAGTTTGGTCAGTGGTTGGGGACCTATATTGTGAGATAGTTAGGACTTTGTCCACAAACTGGAATTTGAAATTTCAAAGGGGCGAAACTGAAGGGCCCTACCCCAGAGTGGAGATGGCTCTTGGCTTCTTTCCCCCATGACTTTTGTTCTTTGTCTCGATAAGTCCCAAGTTTTCCCTGCACCACTTCCAGGTGCGGAGTGGGGGAGAAAAGATAGGAGATAGTGGGGTGGCGAGCAGCGGGTGGCTGGGCGTGTGGAGGATGCCCCTGATCCGCCTGTGCCCGGGGATAGGGTCCTTCACTTCTCAGGTCCTTGAGCTCCTTAGCAGTCCTGCGATGGCGAAGCCACCAGCCCTGTGGCAGGATTCTGCCATTCTTTCCGGGATTCCAGGAGTGAGGCAGCACGTAGAGGGTCACAGCCCTTTAGCTCTGAGTCAGACTCAGGTTCAAGTGACAGCCCCTCTGTTACGAGCTGTGTGACTTTGGGCCAGTCACTTCACCTCTCTGAGCCTCAGTGTTATCATTTATAAAGTAGGCATGACAACAGTCCCTACCTCCGGGCAGATAATAGGAGAAGAGTGGGGGTTCTTAGCACCATGCTTAGCACAAAATTTCTCTTTAAACATTAGCCGTTATTACAATTTAAAAGAAAAATGATGTAGTCCGTAGCAGCAGCCTCTTCCCCACTGTGTACAGCAGAGGCATGAGACCCCTGCCTCCTTCTCAAGGTCTCCATTTCTCCATCTACAACATGAAGGACTTGGACCTCTCCGTGGGCTCCAAAGTCCTCTGTTGTCCCCTGGGAGCTGCTGCCTCTTGCGCTGAGGCCGGTCAGCTCAAAAGTGAGGGTCAGAGAGAAAGAACAGCTGCTAGATTGATGGCCCCGAGGCCAGTGCTTGTTCACGGCTGGGCGTGCAGTACCCAGGAGCTCTCCTGAGCAGGGGTCCTGACTCTGACAGAGTATGTGGCCAGCCTGCAGTCCTGGCATCAGTGGCCAGTGATGAAAATCACTGCTGTTGCCCCGTATGCCTGCGCACGGTTGTTTCATGCCTGAACTACGCCTGCAAAGAAGGTACCAATCCTATTTTTCTTATGCTGAGACTAAAGCTGAGAGAGGCAGAAGCAGAGGTCACAGAGTTTGGTACAATAGCACTGCCTGAATTTTGACCAGATCTGTCTGACTTCAGGGTCTGTGGCTTACGTCCCTACAGAGGGGTAGAGGGAAGGAGGGCTAAGAACCTTATAGTATTCTCTCATTTAATCTTCACAATAAACTGCAAATTAGGCCCATTTTACAGAAGGAGAAATTGAGGCTTCAAAATACTAACTTGCCCCGTGCAGACAGCTGGCACTGGAGCCTCCTATAGCATGGGCCTGGCAGGTAAACAGCCACTGGTGTGCAGGCACCAGAGACCAACACCCACAGGCTGACACCTGTTCAGTCTGCACAAAGAAGCTTAGTATTTTTTATAAGCAGGGAAATAAAAACCAGGCCAATACTTGTGACATTTGCTCTGCTACCTGCTGTATTTAGTTTGTGCTTATGTGGAGGCATCTAAGCACAGTCAGGTTAGCGTTCTTCCTCGTGGTAGAGCATTATGATGTTGCTTTCTTTTCTTCCATTAGTTAAAAATTGTCTTGTTTTTTTCCCTTGGAGGAAGGGAATGAAACTTTTTTACTGATACATAGTAACTGGACATATTAATGGGGTGCATGTGATATTTTGATACATGCATATAATGTGTAATAATCCAATCAGGGTAATTAGGACAAACATCATTTCTTTGTGTTGGGAACATTTCAGATCTCTTCTAGCTATTCTGAAATTTACAATCAATTATTGTTAACCGTTGTCACCCTACTGTGCTATCGAACACTAGAACTTACTTCTTCTAATTGTATTTTTGTGCCCATTAACCAGTCTGTCTTTATCCCCTGAATAAAACTTTAAAAGTTTCCTCAAGATACTATACATTTAAAGCACCCCTGAGGTCTTGTTTCTTCCACTTCCCTTTTTCCCTCCTTGTATAACATGAAGAACATTGTATTAATCTGATTTTTAAGGATCTTTCTGTATGTTATGTGTTAAGGTATCCCACTGAAACGTTTCACATTGCAGACCAAAGTCTACTTATTTCAGGGGGATGGGACCATGGCATCCTTAGCCATTGTTACAGAATACGTGGAATAGTAATTTAAAACGTAAAGTTGTGGCCAGGCACAGTGGCTCACGCCTGTAATCCTAACACTCTGGGAGGCCGAGGTGGGAGGATCACTTGAGCTCAGGAGTTCGAGACCAGCCTGAGCACGTCTGAGAAAAAAAAATTGAAAAATTAGCCGGGCATGGTGGTTCACACCTGTGGTCCCAGCTACTCTGGAGGTTGAGGCAGGAGGATCGTTTGAGCCCAGGCGTTTGCAGTTGCAGTGAGCTACGATGATGTCACTGTACTCTAGCCTGGGTGACATAGCAGACTCTGTTTCCAAAAAAAAAAAAAGTAAAGTTGTAACGTAAGTATGTTTAAAACGGAAACACAACGGAAAAAGCCGTGAAATGTCTTGGGTCTTAAGTTCTCTGTATTTATGCAGCTGACTTGTCCGTTACTGAACTATGAATCCAAAGACTTTTTTCCAGCTACTTGCATCTGGAATCCACAAGGATTCGGGGCAGCTGCCACCTCAATCTCTTCCCTATATTATCATAGTTTGGTTGAAATAAGCTACACAGTAACAACGAACACAAAAAAGGAATAATAACTTGCCTGAGGTCAGAGAGCCAGTAGATCTTACAGGTGGTGTGTCATTTATATGAGGGATATGTATCTAGAAGATATTGTTTGGAGTTGGCTAAGGCTGGGGTGACTCATGTATGTAATAAATTATGCAACTTATAGTTGATGAGTGGATAGATTTACTTATGGGGTAGGTTGTGGTGGAACATGAATCTGGAATGTGCCTCATAGACAGTCATGCATGTTGTGTGTTTGGTAAGTCATGTATGTCATAGTTTGTGTACTTACCTTACTGTGTGCAGGGCGTACTAGTTCTTGTATGTAACAGGTCATGTATGTGGCATGGAATGGTGGAGTTGATTATAGATCTTATTCAACTGAATCTAATCTGTCATCTATAGAGAGATGCATTGTTATTCTTGTTATCAGTTAAACTCTGACATGCTAATGATCACATTCCACTTTCAGAAATGTGGAAGTGTGCCTCCTTGGGTTGACGAGGCGCCATTCGTAGAGGCCATAGCTTGCTGGATCATACAGCGGGTATCTGTGCGGGGAATAGCCATTCGTGGCCTGTCATTGGAGCCAGACAGGTGGCAGGGACCTGGGTCAGCCCCCGGAGGCCCCTCCCAGAACTGCCCTCCACTTCTCTTCCATGTTTGTCCTTAGTCAGGTCTTCCTTTTCTGCTCAGCTCTGCACTGCCCCTAAGGCCAAGGGACCCGGGCTCAGGTGTCCCTGTGGTGGGGACACGACAAAGAGGAACCTGCCAGGTTTTGAAGTCTCCTTCAGGCCCTTAACAAATCTTGAAGTAGGGGTTGGGGGGCACTTCTCTCTTCTTCCCTCCCCCAGAATCCTGTCCTGACCAACAAACAACTGGGCCAGAATCATCTCCCCATTTTACAGATGGGGATATTGAGATCCTAAGAAGAGATGGGATGTCAACAAAGCCATCCGAATAGTGACAGGGCTAGTTCCTAAAACCAGGTCTCCTGACATCAATCCTAGCCTGTCTTCCCCTCCAGAACAATTGCTCCCTCTCCCCTTCCCCCCAGGAAATAGCACTTTCAGGTTCTCTGGCTCCAGGGGTAGGATGGAGGAGGGCAAATAAAGCTAAGCTGAGAGAAAGGGCTTCTAGTAGCTGGACGAGTGTGGAAACGAAGCCTCCTGTACCCCTAGACACCCCTCATCTCCTGATTTGCCCACTCAGTAATTCACCCGCCCATTCGCTCATTCATTTACTCAGTAATTCACTTTTTCACTAATTCACCCACTCGTTAATTCGCTCATGCACTCAACTCACACATTAATTCACTGTCTCTGATTCACCCACTCATCTCAGCTCTCCCACTAATTTGCTCTTGCTCAGAGGTCTTACCAAGTCCTTCCGACCTGTGCCTCCGGCCGCAGCGGGGGACAGGGTCTCAGGCCCTTCTGCTCTGTCCTTGCTCTCTACCTTCTATGCCATGACTTTACCTCCCCAGCTAGATTGGGAGCCCATGAAAGTGTCCGCACAAGAAGGCAGTGAGCGCTGGAGGGGCAAGAGGAACGGGGTGTGCCATGAGCGGAAGACAGGCAGGTGCGGCTGCACAACTTCAGGGCCCAAGTCCGAGATGGAAACCACAGCCCCGTGTTCGAAAATTGTGATGCCTTTCAAGATAGCAACAGCAGAGCATTAAACCGAGCCTGGGGGCTTTCTAAGCGTGGGGCTCTACGTGACTGCACGGGGGGTACACCCATGAAGCCCGCTCCGAAGGGAGGAGATGGGTGGAGAACAACAACGGAGACAGAAAAGGGGACACAAAACAGAGAGGGAGGAGGAGGAGGGGTAGGCGTTGGCCAGGCACCGCTTGGCGTTTTATTTATGCCATCGCAAATCACTATTCAAAACACCCTTCGAAGTTGATTGTACATTTCACAGAGTAGGAAACTGAGGCTCAGAGAAGAGAATCATTTACCCAAAGTCACGATTAGTAGGTGGTAGGCGCCTGAATGTAAACCCAGGTCTGCGGGGCTGGAAACCTCGTCTCCGCCTGTTCTGGGAGGGGGTGTGGGGGAGGGACAGGAGAATGTGACAGGGAGATTGGAGATGGAGTCTGTCTGGGCCAGAGCAGCTGGGGCCTGTGAGGGCTGGTGGGTACCATAATAGGATCACAGGGAACAGAGGAGGGGACCTAGAGGTGAGTCTGGCCGTCCCAAACCTCCAACCCATTCTGCTCCCAGGAGGTGGGAAACTGCAGGGGAATTGGAAGAAAGGTCTCAGAACAAGGAACCAAAAGATGGGCATCTGGGACCTGGGATTTGGGTTTCTAAATCATGGGCCACGAGGCAGCTTTATCTCCGCAAGAGCATTGAGGGTAGAAGTCAATGATTTGGGAAGTTATTGAATTAGGGCGTCTTGGAGGTAGGCTGTCAGCGTCTGATCATATCAGTTAGAACGCCCGACTTGGGGGGACGATAGCTGGGGGGTGGCTGAGTCAGGGGTCAAATGAGCTCCGGGGAGTTACAGTGCCTGCCTCGCAGAATTGGTAACTGAGTATTGGTGAGTTAGGGCCCCAACAGTTGTAATTAGCACCCCGAGTGTCAGCCAGAAACCAACAAACAGCCAAATCCCGGCGCCCCGCCCAGGCTATCCACCAGCGGGGGACCGATTAACCATTAACCCCCACCCCTCCCGGGCAGAGCCTCCACCCCTCCGCAGGGGCTAGGCCAACACTCCCGCAGATCCTCCCAGAGGACGGTTTGAAACGAAGGAAGGCAGAGACAGAGGGCGCCTGGGAGGAGGCAGTGGGAGGGCGGAGGGCTGGGGCCGGGGCTCGGCCCCAGAGCCTTCAGGGTGGGCATCGTGGGCAGGGCAGGTGGCCGAGGTGTGGAGCAGGGGAGAATGCGCCTCTCCAAAACCCTCGTCGACATGGACATGGCTGACTACAGTGCTGCGCTGGACCCAGCCTACACCACCCTGGAGTTTGAGAATGTGCAGGTGTTGACGATGGGCAATGGTAGGTGGGGGCAGGGAGCCCAGGTGTGCCAGCGGGGGCAAGTGTGCCCATGTATGGGAGTGGATCTTTGGCACTTAACTTTGGGGTAGGAGAATGATCGAGAATGGTAGGTTGGTCCAATAGGCAGGCGTAAGTGTCGCCAGGTGAAGCGAATGGGCCCAGGTACGGCGACAGAGGCATTCTGAGTGAGAGGAGGCCCGCAAGGGTAAACTTCCAGCAAAAGTAGACTCCGAGTCTTCCCCTCCGGCCCCCTTGGTCCCTGTTGCTTCAAAGCTGCTCTGCTCCGTGCAGTGACATGATGGCGAACTCCCTCTTGGCGTCCAGCTCCAGTAATTCAGCCCAACATGGCCCCTTCCTGAACCCCTCGGGCCTAGGTCCAGAGACATGGAGAGATACGTCCTGTCCCTGGAGTCGGAGGTTGGAGGCATGCCTGCATTTCAGTCTTTGGGACTTTCCTAGGGAAATTTGCACTTAGAGAAAATGGTGTTTTCAGGGAAGGTTTGCTGAGTAAGAAGCCAACTCAGCAGTGTGTGTGTTGTGTGTGTCTGTGTTCCTGTGTGTGATCGCGAGTTCCTACGTAAGCGTGCAGGCGAGGTAGTGTACGTACAGGCAAGTGTGTGCCTTTGGGAGGATATTCGGCGTACTTTTGTGTTCAAGCGTCTGCATGTGCGTGTGCCGGGTCTATTTCAATTCGTATTTGTTCATTGAGTGGGCCTGTGTTTGCGCCCCTGCCGGGTGTCTGTGTGTGTCTTGCTTATGCGTGTCAGTGACCGAGTGTGCGTGTGCACGCGTCTGTAGGTGTTTCCACATGTGTGCTGCGTATGTGGGTCATGACCGTGTGTGTTTGCGCATGTGCATATGTTTGTGGCCCTGTGCTTTCTTTACCTGCATCCTGGGTGTGCATTTTGTCACGTGCCCGTGTTTGCACCTTCTCTGTACATGTGCTCATCTCCTGTTCCTGTGGTAGCTCATGGCCAGCACGGCTGGAAAGGGCGGGGGGGAAGGAGCCGCTGGGCACTGCGTATGGTCAATCTCACCAGGTGCTTGCCTGCCCTGACGCCCCCTCACTGTGTGACCTTGGGAATGTCACCTCCCCTCTCCTGCCATCTGTGTCTTCTACAAAATGGGCTGCATCACCCCCGGCCTGCTGGCCGGCCGGCTTTTAGGAGTGTCTGAGGATCATGTGAGGGGTTTGAGGGGAACACACACTGGAAATCGCCAGCAAGTTGCTCCTGCACTAGGCAGAATGTCATGTGTCCCCACAGGGACAGAATGTGCTGTCACCCTCCTAACCACTGCCCAGCCCTGGGCTGCTCCCTGAGGCGTCCCCATTACCCCTTCGGAGTCCAGGAATCATGTGCTCCTGAGGTGGAGACCAAGTTCCTCAACTGGTGTCCCAAGGACAAGACAGCCTCCAGCTCTGGAACCAGAAAGATCTGAGCTCCAATCTGGCATAGGTCCTTCCTACTTGTGTGGACACAGCCAGCCATTTTCCTCTCTAAACCTGTTTCCTCGTCTATAAAATGGGGATAAATAATAGTATCTGCCTCCCAGGGCTAACCAGAGGATGAATAAGACAAGTTGCCTCAGTGCTTCGTCCTGGTAACTGGTCCTGGCCCCCACAGGGGTGGTCTCAAGGCCTCTGAGCATCTGTAACAAGAGCCTCTGGCATTCCTCACTGGAGTCGGAAGTGATCTACGAGTACAAGTAGGGTTATGTGAGGTTGTTCTCCAAAGTGTTTTGAGTACATCCTGGACCAGTGGCTCGAAAGCGCCAAGGAGAGCTCCCCATCCATCCCCCACCCCCATACAGCAACGGCAGCCGGGGCTCCTTGTTGATTAAAGGTCCCAGCAGACACCTCGACACATGTGGCACTGGCCAGAGTCGTCCAGCACACCTGGACCAGAAATCTGGCCACTGTACTCAACAGCACTGTGAAGACCCTGGGCAAGTCACTTGCCCTCTCTGAGCCTCAGTGTTCTCCCCTAAAGAATGGGGGTGATCAGCTGACCTCAGGGGGGGCTGTGGAGATGATATACCTGACAACACCCGAGCCATCCTGGCCACGAGGTGGGAGCTCCTTCCCCAGCCTCCCCCTGAATGGCCGGGAGTTGTGGGGTCAGCTCTCCCTGGGGGCTGGGGGAGGAGAGGCTGAGGGAGAAAGGGCACCTACACGGCTTAACAATTATCCCCATCTCCAGGAATAATTCACCAAGTGGAGGGGGCTGCACTCCTGGGCACACGCGAGAGTCCGGGATGTTCCGCCAGGCCACGGCAGAAATGAGATGCGGCAATCTCTGCTTGTGCGCGGAGCCCGAAAGTTCTCCGCTCCCAGGGTTTTCTCCTGCAGAAAAGTTTTATTTCACAAGGGCGGATGTAGTGCTTGCTGTGTGCCGAGCGCTTCGCATATATTGATTCACTGAATCCTCATAACAGCCCCAGGGGGCTATTGTGCCCCATTTTACAAGTGAGTGGACGATGGCAGGGAGAAGGACACCAACACAGCCAACACCACGCAGCTGGAAAGTGGGCAGGCTGGGACTTGAACCCAGGCAGAAGAGCTTCAGAGTTTGTGTTCTTAACTGGATGTCCCCTTAAGGGACATCCTGAATCCCCAGGGTCAGACTCAGGATGTCTGTGAAAACCTGTGTGTGTGTGTGTGTGTGTGCGTGTGTGTGTGTGTGTGTGTGTGTGGTGTGTGGACTGTGCAGTGTGCACGCGCATGGACTTCCGGAGGGGGGATGATCTGTAGTGTTTATCACCTTCTCCAAAGGGTCTATCCTTGCTAGAAGATTTGCTTACAAAAAAAGGGGATTCAGCCACTGACGTTTTTTAAAAATTTGAAAATAGACCAGTCTAATTGAATTGCTGCTCCTTTTACAGCTGGGGAAACTGAGGCCCAGGGGCAATTGACGCAAGGGAAAGGAACTTACCCACAGTCACAGGAGAGCTAGTGGCCATGTCAACGCTAGCGCCCAGCCCCGGGCCTCCTTTGCCCCCCACCTAGGATCCCCCTTCCCATGTTTATAATGATGCAGTAGCTTCTGTCCCTGGGACAGGAGGTGTTCAAGGCTGCCACGACCCTTGCCATGATCCTCTTACGAGGGCAAGTGACAGTTTTCGGTGCATGTCCTCCCTGTTCCCCAGAGAGTCTGCAGGGCCCCTGGGCTCCAAGCTGAGATCCGCTCAGTCCCGGTCACTCGATGAGAAATGAGGGACAGGACCTGGTTCTAGGGAGAAGCCAGGGGAGTATTTGTCCCTTCCACAGCCCCCTCTGCTCAGTGAGGAGGCTATAGGGGTCATATGTCCCCTGGGAGGTGGCCAGGTCTTCATTCTTTCCCAGAGAAAGCCGGGGCCAGTAGCCTCCACTGCAGGGAGAAGCAGACCCTTGCAAACAACGCTGCGGAGACAGTGTCACAACCACCCCAGTTTCTAGATGAAGTTCCGAAAGGCCAAGTGACTTGCCCAAGGCCATCGAGGGCCTGGCTGGGGCTGAAGCCCTGGAAAGATCCCCCACAAGCCTCCTATTGGTCTCTGACTTTCTGCCTCGCCTGAGACCTCACTACCTCCTCTTCTGGCGCAGACACATCCCCGTCAGAAGGCGCCAACCTCAACGCGCCCAACAGCCTGGGTGTCAGCGCCCTGTGCGCCATCTGCGGGGACCGGGCCACAGGCAAACACTACGGTGCCTCGAGCTGTGACGGCTGCAAGGGCTTCTTCCGGAGGAGCGTGAGGAAGAACCACATGTACTCCTGCAGGTGAGGAGACCCCAGGAGGGGGCCTCGACTTCTATAGCTGGGAAATGGGTGCACTTGGGCTCACATCCCCAGAGTCTGCCTTCTCCCTGAGTGGGTCCCAGAGGCACCTGCCCTTCCAGGCCTTCAAGGATCTTCTGCTTTCTCAGACTTTGTGGATCTAGGGGGAACATCTATTCTAGGAACCCCATTTACTGATCATAAAGCTATGGGCTGCCCTTTAATGAGCACCTGCCACATGCCAGGTGCCATCCTACGTCTTTGCGTGTATCCTACCGTCCCCACGAGCCTGTTGTTATTTTTCCCATTTAGCAAATGAGGATCTGTGAGGCTTAGGACCACTCCTCCTACGAAGCCTGGAAAGATGGGCCCATCCTCCAACCCGGTGCTTTTTCTGGGACAAATAGGGGACCGGCCCCAGGCCTTTCCGCCTACCCTACGGGCTTCCCAAGGCCGTGGGGAGCCCTTTTCCAATCTCATTCCAGGCAGGAGCCATGAAATCATAGCAGCTGTCAGTCGTGAGCAATGGCCGTATACAGCAGCCGTGCCCCATCAGTGTGTGATGTCATCTCACCTGTCAACACCCCTCTGGGATGGTCACCCTTGTGACTCCCATTTTATAGATGAGGAAGCTGTGGCTTGGAGGGCTGGGCATTTGCCCAAGGTCACTCTGCTTGAATCAGTGGCAGGACCGATGTGGACACTCAGGGCCGCACCCATAACCACTGTGCGGCGCTGCCTCTACGTCCTGCCCTCTCCAGAGAGGCTGATGTGGACCACGTACTGTTGGCCATGACCAGGAGCCTGCCGTGTGTGCTGGGCTTTGTAGGATGTGGTGGGAATAGCAAGGCTCTGGCACTCAAGAGGCTAAGGTCCCCAGCTCAGCTCTACCTGCACCCAGCTGAGTGACCCAGGGCCACATGTTGCCTCTCTGAGCCTCAGTTTCCGCATGTTTAGCAGGACGGGATTGGACTCTTAGGGAGTCCATAGGGCCTCTCCAGCTCCTGTCAGTTCTCACGAGAACGCCGGGGATGAAGGGATAGAGCACTGAGATTGGGGGTCCCCTGAGGGCCGGGGGCCCTAGTTCTGTCCTAAGAGAGAGAAGTTGTTTCTTCTCCATCCAACCATCCAAAGCTCTCTCCAGATTTAGCCGGCAGTGCGTGGTGGACAAAGACAAGAGGAACCAGTGCCGCTACTGCAGGCTCAAGAAGTGCTTCCGGGCTGGCATGAAGAAGGAAGGTGAGCCTCAGCCCTCCTCCAGCCCATCCCCCACCCCCCACCCGCACCCACGGTCTGGACAGTCATTTACAACTGTAGCCACACTTTATGACTCGGTGACAGGCCCCGGGTGACTGGCTAATGACTGAGAGGAGGGAGGGCCTGGAAATCTGACCATGGGGAGCGGCTGGGCTTGGTCTTGAGAAAGATTCGGAGATAAGCGCCCACTCTCAGCTACTCGGCCTCCCAGCAACCACCACCCCTGCCTGCCCGCGCCACCGCCAGGCAGCCACATTGGGTGTTTTCTTCTTAATATAAGATTCCAAACGTTAGGAAAAGTGTAGAGAATGACATTTTGCAAACACCCAAGTACCCACCACCCTGACTTCACAAAGGTGACAGCGGGGGCAGCCCTATTCCTGAGCTTCCCATCCCAGGGACAAGTGCCCCTTCAGAAACGGGAACGAGGCCCCAGGCTCGTCCTGGCTGCAGGAGGATGACAAGAGCAGAGCAGAGCATTTATTAGGGTCGTGCCAGGCCTCCTGCCAGCCGCAGACACCAGTCCCTGGGCTGGGCTTTCTCCACGTTTGGTAGCTCCTCTCCTTCTCATGGCGTGGCTGGAGCTACCATGACGCCCCTTGTCGTGGCTCAGGGTACCGAGGCCCGCAGAGGCGGAGCGACTTGCCGAAGGCCCCACAGCCAGCCAGGGGAAGACCTGAGGTCTGAGCCCCAGAGCTTTGTGCTGTTTGGATGACACCTCGGCGCTGCCTGCTTTATGCCCCCCACACCCCAGGAACAACTTACTTGGGCTGAAAATTGTTTTCAGCCCAAAAACAGGAAGCAAAAATCTTTTAACTGCTTTTTCAAAGTAACTTGGGTCCATTTTCAAATCTCTTCGTCTCCTTCGCCTCTTGACTCACCTTCCCCAGCTCTGGGACTAGCCCCCAGCCTAGCCGGCAGCTGCGCCACACCAGCCAAGCCCTCGGTCTGGTCCTGTACAAACAGACACACACACACACACACACAGACACACACACCCCAGAAGCGGGAACCTGGGACTCCACCTGCCCCGGGCCCTGTCTCTGCCTATGAGCCCCTGTTTTCTCTGCTCCCTCCCATGGAAGTATCTTCTGTGTCTCAGCCCTACAGGGCCTTAGTTTCATGAGCGCCGTTGGAAAATCTGGGCTGGCTGATCCCGATGAAGGAGTAGGGGTGGTCCCCAAGAGCCCCTCCTGCTCTAAATACCACAATTCTAACATCCAGACCTCAGTGGCTCTGCACGTGGAGGAGGGGCTTTTTCAACCTGCAATTACCGCCCCTCTCAGCCCAGCTGTCCATGGGGCTGAGCCTCTTTCGCCCGCTGCCACTTCCACTCTGTGCGATGAGAGAGGTTGAGTGGGGAGGTGATGCATGTATGAACAGTGGGAGACGAGAAAAAGGTTAGAACTGCAGTCTCAGGCTCTAACATTCTGTGGTCCTAATAGTCAGTGATTCTATTATCCCAATAGCCTGAGGTCTTAGGCACTGATCGTGCAGAGGCGGTGTCCAGGGGGCATCGTGTTTGAGAGGATGAATCTCTCGTGTTGGCATTTCAGGCCTGGTCACAGGCAGGGGGAGAGTGGTTGGCAGCACCTGAGCAGGTGGTTACCTGCCTAGGCTGTGTGTGGCCTGGTCCTGCATATGGTCGGTCTTTATATATGTCTCTTGTTAAACATCCAGAGTCATTTTCACCTGTGTAGCTTTAGGGAGGTTTCTGCGCCTTCTGGGCTCCAGTTTCTCCATCTATAAAATGAGGGGGTTGGATAATGATCCCTTCAGCTGTATGAATCTAGCCCCGTACTCCCTGCCCTACCTGTACAAGGACATGCCGCCCACCGGGACATGTGTGCTTGTTCCCTGGTCCTTCACTGAGCTGCCACAGCGCCAGCAGTCCCCATACCCGGCTCCTGGAGGACGAATGAGAACCCCAGGCCACTCAGCCTTGGCTCAGCCTTGCAAATAGCCGTTTGCTTCTTAGCCTGGGGAAACTGACATTGTGCCAGGAGGACAGGAGAGTTGGCTGATGGCAAGTGTGTGCGGGCTAGTAAACGTTGGCGCTTACTTACGTGCCTGGGTTAACTGGAAGATCATGACACATGCAGTCGCTTGGTTGCTTTAAGAAGCGACAGGGTGGCAAAGTGTTCAGTTGCCACTGCCGCCAAGCCCTGGGAAGTTAGGGTGTTACTAGCCCCACCTAAGTCTTCCAGACCCCAACACCCCTCCTTAGCCTGGTGGGAAGTTCCCAAAGCCAAAGAAGGTCCCAGTGGAAGTCTCACCGATCAGGAGAGTTGGGACGAGTTCTCATTTCCTTTTCTTGATGACCTTAGGAGAATTTGGGGACTGAAACCTAGTCCCTTGAGGACCGGAAACCGCGACCTGGAAATTGAGGATTTATAGACCAGCTGGGTCTGTAAGAGATCATCAAACCTCTCCCCTCATACTCCACAGATGAGGAAACTGAGGCCAGAGAGGTGATGTGGTGTGTCAGGGGTGGAGCCGGGACCAGAACTCAGGCTCCCGGAGCCCAGCAGACACCAGGCTCCCTGGAGCGCAGCTGCGACTGATCAGCTGGGAGGCGTATTCTCTGGCCTGGGTTCTGGAAAATCCTCTGGACCACAGGGAAGGGCTTCAAATCTCATAGGCCTATACGTCTTGGCCAGAGGATATCCCACAGTGGCTAAAAGGGGCTTCCTAGAGGGACAAAGACTCCAGGGAGAAACCTGAGGGTCATCGTGCCAAAAGCAGGCCAAGGGTTCCTTCTTACAAGCCAAGGTCAGGGCGACAGACACCTGCCTGGGCCTCAGCTGTCAGGCCCGGGACAAATATCTGGCTCCTGGCATCAGGGACCCAGCCCAGAGAGTGGGACCAGGGGTTGCAGGAGGTGAGGGTTGTTAATGGGCCAGGGGCCATCGGATGCTGCCTTCCCCGGACGCCCTGGCCAGCTCCCCACAGGCCCCCACCCACAGATTCTCTGAAGACAGGCTCATCTCCTCTCCGCCTCTGCCCAGGTCGGTTAATATTCAATAGAAGTTACATTAGGTCCCCGACCCTGCTAATACTGAGCAAACATTTGGAAAACATCATTCCGTGACTGAGCTCGCGCCGGGCACTGATAACGCCCGCCTAACCTTGAGGAGCTCTAGCGGCAGCTGCTGACAGCAGCCCTTTCATTCCGCCCGCCGGCCACTCGGCGCCCTGGTGGGTGCGGGCGCTGGCAGGGCCGCGTGGGAGGGGCGCCGGCAGGCGGGGCGGACGGCACCGGGCAGGGCAGCGGTGCTCTGAGCTGCCCATGCGGGCAGTGGGTCTCCGAGAGAAGATCGCTTACCCTGGGGTCTCTGTCGTATCCCACGGACCCCTGGGCTCGGTGTAGACTGACTTTTATTCTCGGGTTTCAACAATGTGTGAAAATCGAGAGAGAGCAGAACAGCTGGGATGTCGTGTTCCGTGGAGAAATAGGGAGGTTGTCAGAATTAGGGCCAATCTCATCCATCGCCTTCTTTTGCTCACTCGATAAATACTTACTGAGCACCCACTGGGTGCCAGGTTCTCTCCTGGTTGCCGTGGCTACAGCAGTGAACAAGAGGGATGGAGTTCTGGCTTTCTGGATCTTTCCTTCTTGGGAGACAAACAGGAGAGAAATTAACAAATCATTCTATGATAAGTGGCTTGAAGACACATAAAGCAGGGTGGGAGCAGAGCGCCGGGGCCCGACCACGTCAGACAGGGCAGCTGGAGCGGGTATCTGAGAAGGCAGCGCCTGTATGCAGACGCGAGTGAGGGGAAGAAACAGCTAAGCCCAGGAAGAGAATTCCAGGCCGCAGAAACAGCGTGGCAAAGGCCCAGAGGGCAGGCGTGCGGATGTACCCCGAGCAGGGAGGCAGGTTTAGCAGGGACAGAGAGGATGTGACAGACCATCCCGCCATGAGGACTTATGAGGCGGGAGGCACTGGCTTTGAGCAGCAGGGGACACGACCTGGGTATGTTTGAATGGGTCCCTCTGTCTTCTGAGAGGGAGTGCAGATGGGAGGGGCCAGGCCAGAAGCGGAGCCCGGTGAGGAGGGCCCGTGCTAACCGGGGAGAGAGTGGGGCCCTGAGCGGGACGGGGGGGGGGCCAGGGAAGCAGAGGATGCTGCCCAAGCTCTGGCCTGAGAGCCTGGAAGAACCAGCCTGCCGGTTCCCAAGACGGGCGAGAGTGCAGGGAGCAGGTTGGGAGGGAAAAGCTTAAGGGTGGGGAAACTGAGGCCCAGAGAGACGATGCCATTCCCAGCAGCACACAGAGAGAGGGTGGCAGATTCTGGCCAGGGGCCCAGGTCTCCTGTAGCCTTGTCCTCGCTCCTTCCCATGTCAGCAGAGCTCATTTCTTGGGGAGGTCAGGACGGTGGAAGGACCGTCTTACCTCTTAGGCTGGGACCGACCTGGATGGGTGGGTGGTGAGGTGCGGGGCCCTGGCGGGTCCCTGAGTGCCAGGGAGAGGCCAGCGGTGGGGCAGGAGGGAGACAGAGCCTGGCTGACTCTCAGACGGTCAGTCTGGAGCACACGCAGCTCCTGCTGCTGCGCAAGACCGTCAGGGCAGGTGGGGGCCTCAGACCTCATCTCAGGAGCCCCTCCCTGGGCTGGTTCCGTGCCGCCCAGAGCAATTTGTTTTGTTTATTTTACCCTCTTCCATGTGGAAAGGAAGGGACCCGTTTCTAGAACGGAGCTTGAAAATCTAGTCAGATCCCCTCCTCTGTGCCCAAGACCTCTCGTAAGCCCTCTGCCAAGCCATCGCTGTCTTGCACGCCCCTGGTGATGGGTGGATCACTCCTGCAGCCTCCCCATGGTGCAGGGGGCAGTTCTGGTGTTTGGAAAGTTCTCCCGCAAGCTAAGTTAGACCCCATCTCCCCTCAGTCCCACACGCTGACGTGGGCTCTGTCCTCTGGACGCCCTCCATATACTCCCACCCCCAACTGTGTCTCCAGGACAGCCCTGCAGTGTCTCTGGGTTGGACTCCCTCCTCCTGCTCCTCACCCACTTGCTGGTCATGGACACCCCCACCCCCCTCACCCCGTCCTCGTCCTCCCTCCTCACTTCTCTCTGCCTCCTCACAGCTGTCCAAAATGAGCGGGACCGGATCAGCACGCGCAGGTCGAGCTATGAGGACAGCAGCCTGCCCTCCATCAACGCGCTCCTGCAGGCGGAGGCCCTGTCCCAGCAGGTACCAGGCGCCCCTCCCAGTCACCTGGGGATCCCCCACACTGCTCACTCCCTCCACCTCTGTCCTTCCCAGCTAGGCCTGGAGCAGCTGATACCACGGAAGGGACGCTGAGCCCAGTGTCACATAGCCGGTTCAGTAGCAAAGACAGAACTGGAACCCAGGCCTGGTGCGCTGGCACACTTTCTAGTTCCTCCTGCTGCCTGCGTCCCACAGGCCAAGCAGGGTCTTTGCTCTCACTGAGGGCCTGAGACCAGCTCAGCAGCAAGAGAACAGAGCAGTGGGCCAGTGAACAGACAGGGCTGGCAAACAGGCCCAGCCAGCCCCTTGCTGTGTGACCTTGGGCAAGTCACAGCCCCTCTCTGGGCTGTGCTTGCATCATGTCAGAGGAGGAGGAGAATTTCTGCCCTGCTTCTCCTCTGAGGCTGAGAGATTCCTTGAGGCTCCAGAGAGCTGGCGGAGGAGGAGGCCCAGAGGGAGCCCCTCTCCTCCCTGTCTGCTTCCTCCCATCCGCCCATTTCACAAGCTTCCTTCAGAGCTGGAAGATTCCCACGGCCCAGCTCCCTCCCTCACCCCTTTCCATAGAGGGAAACTATCCAGGGAGGGGGCTCTGTGCCGGGGACAGAGGGTGCAGGATGGCCCGGCCATCCCAGCATTTTCCTTGCTTCCTGCAGATCACCTCCCCCGTCTCTGGGCTCAATGGCGACATCCGGGCCAAGAAGATCGCTAGCATCGCGGACGTGTGCGAGTCCATGAAGGAGCAGCTGCTGGTGCTCGTGGAGTGGGCCAAGTACATCCCGGCTTTCTGTGAGCTGCCCCTGGACGACCAGGTGAGGGCGGACATGGAGGTGGGCAGTGGTGGACACTGGGCAGCCAGGGGCCTGCTAGTCCACCTGGGATTTGGCCTTGGACTAGTTTGATTTTATTTAACAAAGCACATAGAGCTCACGTGTGCCTGGAACTGTTTAAATCACTTTACAAATATTAACTCATTTAATCCCTCCAATGACCCTCTGAGGTAGATGCTATTATTATTCCCATCTTATAGGTGAGGAAACTGGGGCACAGAGAGGTTAAGTAACTTGCTCAAGGTCACACAGCTAGTATCCAGTACAGCCAGGATTAGAGCCAGACAGGGAAGCTTCAAAGTCCAGGCCCCGAACCACTGCACCATGCAGCATTCCTGGGGGGATGTTGACAGGGACCCAGGGCCAGGGATCAGGAGATTTTGGCTTAAGCTGAAGCTCTGAGACTGGTTCTCTGGGGGATCCTGGACAAATGACTTCCTCTCTCTGAGCCTCAGTCTTCTTATCTGTAAAGTAGGAATTATAATATTTCCTGTAGAGCATTGTTGGGAGGATTGAGGACATCACTGTCTGAAAAGTGCAAATTCACGTAGCGGAGACCAAAGCTGGCCTCCCTAAACGTTAGTTTCTTCCTTCTATCTCACCGAGATGGCCTAACTCAGCATTTTGTTTTCCAAAGGACATTCTTTGGAATATCGACAATATCCCAGGAGAAAAGACAGGGCTGGGGGGAGGGTGGCGTGTGTCTGTGGACAGATGAGTTTCTGAGATATCACAAATGACAGCTCCTGCCCAGAGCATCCCCGCAGACACTCCCCTGTCTAGGAAAGGGGAGCTGGACTGGGTCACCTTCCCAGCTTTGGAGGAAGCTCCTGGTGCATTTGCTTACCTGTCCTGTACCTTTGCACAAGATACGACACTGCAACGCATGCCAGCGTGTGAGAGCTTCTGGGAAGCCGTGTGGTCCAGGCAGCTGTTTAGCTTTGTGGCTGTCCGGGCTTCCCGAACTCCTCTGGGCCCCAGATGCTCCTGGAACACCTGTTACTGTTACACAGGGGGACACTTGGTGCAAACACTGGTTTGGCTGGTCCTCAGCCTCACTCAGGGGCTGGACCAGAGGCCCTCCCCCGTGGTTCCTCCCTCCGTCAGGGGAGTTGACAGGGCAGGGATCTTGGCCGGTCTGCCCCTTCCTTCTCCCTGCTCCTCACTCTGGCCATGGTCCCCTCTGCTGGAGAGTCTACATTAATGTTTAATCCCGCCTGTTCCTTCCCAGGGGCTTAGCAGGGCAACAAGATACCCCCAAGCTGAGCAATTGTTAACCTCAATTTCCCACCCAAACCTTTCTGGCTGGGGCTCAGAGCATTCTCAGAGAGCAATGATGGGTGGCCAGTAACACGGGACAATCATTAATCCCCCCACCTGCCTGCCCACCCCCCAGAACAGCCGCCATGTCAGGAGGTTGAAGCTGGGACCAGGAGGGTGCCCAGCTCCCCATTCATGGTGTACAAGGAACCCATCTTGCCCAGCACAGGTGGGTATACCTGGAACAGCTGGGGGCATTGTCCTCCAAGGACACCCCAATTCTGTCCACACTGCCCCAGGAACCAGCTTCTTTGTCTTGGACATCATCCCATTGAGACCCAGAAGTCTGGGATGATCGGATAAGGGGATGGAGGCCTAGAGAGAGGAAGCCTTTTGTCTACGGCCACAGCACAGGGACCCAAATCCAGTTTGAGAGCCACTGGGTGACTGACGAAAGGCCTGCGCGGAGCCTGGTGCATAGCAGGTGCTCGGCAGCGAGCGTCCTTCGCCTCCCTTCACGCTGGTCATGCAAAGTGGCTTCTCACGTCCAAGGCTGTTTCCCATTTTCCTCTTTCTCTGTCTTCCTCACAAGGTTCTAACCAAGGGGGGATAGAAGGGGTAGAGACAGGTGGCTGCCCAGGGGCTAGATCTAAACAGGAAGTCAAGACCTTTGCTCATTCATTCCCCCTTCCTTCATTCACTCATTCAAATATTTATTGAAGGCTTACTCTGTGCCAGGTATCGCCATGACTTACAACAGTTTAGCCTCCTTAGAGAGGCCTTCTCTGCCACCTGACGTAGCCATTCTGCCCCATTGCTCTGTACCTCGCACCCTTCATCTTCCTTTCTTCCCAACTCCCTCCTTCCGCCTGCCGGCCTTCCTCACCCCCTCATCCACCTCTTTTCCTTTCTTCCTTCTTTCCTCCCTCCCTCCCTCTTTTCCTTCCATCCTTCCTTCCTCCTTAGCATAACCACCCTCTGTCCTATTATTTATTCCTACTTTATTATCTTTTCCACCCCCTCCCCCATAGGACGTTAGGACCTTGTCTCTCTCTTTTTTAACATTGTGTTCCATTGTCTAAAAAAGTGCCTGGCACTTAGTAGGCATTTAAGATTTGATAACTGGAAAAATGGACAATCAAATTAATGAATGAACAAAAGCATTTTAACCTTCTGGTCTGGCTTGCTATAGAACCTCTAAACTCCCTTAACCCAATTTGAAAGATAAGCTCCCTGAGGCCACCCTACTACTATTTTTTTTTTTTTTTTTTTGAGACAGAGTCTCACTCTTTTGCCCGGGCTAGAGTGCCGTGGCATCATCCTAGCTCACAGCAACCTCAAACTCCTGGGCTCAAGCGATCCTTCTGCCTCAGCCTCCTGAGTAGCTGGGACTACAGGCATGCGCCACCATGCCTGGCTAATTTTTTCTATATATTTTTAGTTGTCCGATTCATTTCTTTCTATTTTTAGTAGAGACGGGGCTCTTGCTCAGGCTGGTTTCGAACTCCTGAGCTCAAACAATCCACCTGCCTCAGCCTCCCAAAGTGCTAGGATTACAGGCATGAGCTACCGCGCCCGGCCCCTACTACTATTTTTTGCCAATCCATCTTTTGGTCCTCATGCAAGCACTGAAGCCAACGGTTCTGAAAGGGCAGCGATGTTCCCCTGTGAGCTAGCTGGGCCTCGCTCGGACTCTAGTCTTCAAAGGCTGCCTTATGCTCCCTGCAGAGAAGGGGTCTGTGCAGCAGATGCTCTCCAAGGACCAGTGTTCAACCTCTGCTTTGGGAAGGACCAGCCCTGAGAACCAATGTCCATATCCAAGTTCTCGTAATGCTCTCTTGGAATCCTAGAATCTTGCAATGTCAGCTGGGCAAATGCCCAGGAGATCTTCCCGCCCAGTGATTTCCCAAACAGAATTGCACTTCAGAATCAACTGAGGAGCCCATTAAATGCAGATCCCTGGGCCCACCCCATACATACAGAATCAGAATCTCTGGTCGTAGGGCCTAAGATTCTGTGTTTTTAAATGCAATAATATTGCATAATTCTCTGTAGCTAGTCCCTGGGTAGGAATTTGGGACTCACAGTTTTAAAACTTTTGGGGGTCATAGTCCCATTTGAGAATCTCAAAAATATGCACACAAATTGTTGCTTATGGTTTCACAGGCACAGAGTGTGTCCGGGGGGAGCAGCTGCTTGCCCAAGGACACAGCAGTTCGAGGCCAGAGTCAGCACAAGGTCTCCCAGCCCTGAGTGCATGTTCTTTCCCCTTCCACGTTTCTGCCAAATCCTTTCCAGGTCCCTAGGTTTATCAGTTATGGAAGGAAGGCTGCAGTTTTATGATTGCAATTTTATAGTTCAGGCAGGCAGAGGCAGAGGGGAACAACAAGCTGACATTCCCACGGTCACTGAGTTGGCTAAGAGCAGCCTTCCCAAGGTGCGGATGCCAGACACTGTCCCTTCTCTCTTCAAGGTGGCCCTGCTCAGAGCCCATGCCGGCGAGCACCTGCTACTCGGAGCCACCAAGCGATCCATGGTGTTCAAGGATGTGCTGCTCCTAGGTGAGGAGGCCGCCTGCCCAGCCAGGGCTCTGCGGAGGGCATGCCCCATGTGGCACATACTCAGCAAGGGAGATTTTCACAGGGGCAGGCAGGGGTGAGGGAGACAGGCCAAGAGTGGCCCTGTCCTCAGGCTTGCGAATGGAGGACTCCAGGACTCAGTTCTCAGCTGGATACCCCACTCAGACGCAAGGAATACAATTCCCTCGGCACTAAAGTTAGAGCATAATGAGGGTTATCCCAGGAATTACCCATCATTATGATGTTCTTTCTGGAGTAGGAGCGAGAGGTGGCCAGGGATGGCACAAAGCCCCAGCCCCTGTCACCTGTGCCTTCATGACATATTTATTATTTTAAATGCTTATATAGCACACATTATATGCCAGAGACTATGCTAACTGCTTTTCAGACATTACCTCTTTTAAAAATACAACAACCCTCTAAAGGAAGCTCTATTATTTATCTCCATTTTATAGATGAGAAAACTGAGGCCCAGAGAGGTTAAGTAACTTATCCAAATATAACCAGCTGTAAGTGGTGAAGCCTTTAAACCAGGGCAGTCCAGCTCCAGAACCTGATCCCTTAACTTTGATGCTTTGGTGCCTCCCAAGTGGCCTTTGTATGTCATCAATAGTGTGAGTCGTGTTGGTAAAAGGAGCTCGGGGGTCCTAGAAAACCAAGTTCCAAACTCAGCCTGATGACTTCAGGCAACTCATCCTCTTAATCTGGGCCTCAGCTTCCTCGTCTGTACAATGGGCGTGACAATCCCAGCAGGTCCTCCTCCCTCTGGCACCAACCGCGTTACCAAGTGAAGAGCCAAAACTAGAGGAGAGATGTCAACCCAAAGTGACTGCCGCATCTCTCCCTCCCAACCCATCCAGGCAATGACTACATCGTCCCTCGGCACTGCCCAGAACTGGCGGAGATGAACCGGGTGTCCATGCGCATCCTGGACGAGCTGGTGCTTCCCTTCCAGGAGCTGCAGATCGATGACAACGAGTATGCGTGCCTCAAAGCCATCATCTTCTTTGACCCAGGTACAGGCCACACCTCCTAACCCATCTCTGACTGTCCAGAGCCTCGGCCAGGTTTCTCCTACTGGGTTATGTACCCGGAGTTCACAGCCGTCTCATGGTCAACGACAGCCGGGAGGGCTGTTTGCGTCAGCCGCCTTTAACAGAGGAGGCAAATTGAAGCTCAGAGACAGGATTTGACTCGACAGGACACACCGACTCCAAAGACTTAGGTGTTTTCTTTCTTTTTTTTTTTAATTCCTTTTTTTTTCTTCCTTTTTTAAATTTCAGAATATTATGGGGGTACAAACATTTTGGTTACATATATTGCCTGTGCATTGCCCAAGCCAGCCTGGTGTTTTCTTTGTCTTCTTTCCTTTCCTCCCTCCTTTCTTCATTCTCATCTCCTACCTTCCTTCTTTTCTTTCTTTCATCTTTGCTTCTTTTTTTTTCTTTTTACTTAGCCTTGACTTGAAGCTCCATCTTTGCTTCTTTTCCTTGAAAAATTTTATCAAAATAATATCTACACGTACTTAAAATGCAAACAGTTCTCCCCACCCTACCCTCCTGTTTCTGGCTGAGGGCTATTTCCCCAAAAGCACTTCTGATTCTTTTTCTGGCAGCTACCTCCACAGTTCTCAGTCAAATGCTAAGCCTTCTATTTCTTGATTTACCCATTTTAGATCGTGTCTTTCCTCCTAGGACGGCTGAGGGTTTTGCTCAACTTCACTACCATTCCCATGTTTTTTCCCCGTCCTCCCAATATATTTTTATTGTTATTTTTGTGTCTGTGTTGACTACCTTTGCAACTTTGGGTTATGTGCTTTTATGCCTTTATTTCTCACGCTATCAGCTGTAGACAGCATCTCCCAGCCCTTCACTCGGCCGCGTAGGGAGGACGCACCCTACACTTCCCGTCGGCTCCTGACTCTCCTCTCCGCTCTCCCAGTACTGACTTTTGCACCTGCTGCTTTACCGAATGTCTTCGTAGCCACATCCTTGCGCACAGCCTGCACTCATTTCCCAACGTCGGGGTGCCCCAGCCCTGGAGGCTCGCCTGCTTCCTCCCTTACATGTTAGAGAGGACCTACTGTGTGCCGGGCACTGTCCTCAGTGCTCAGGCCCCGTCTGCATAGAGATCATCTCTAGCAATTCGGTAATGAAGAGGAAGAGGCCCGCCATGGATCGAATGCTCACTAAACACCCTTTTAAACACTTTATGCGGGTTATCTTACTGCATGTACCTATGAAGTAGGGATTATTATTATCTCCATTTTGCAGATAAGGAAACTGAGGCATGGGGAGATTGATTAACTTGCTCAAGGTCCTGCAACCAGGAAATGGCAGAGCTCGGATTTGAACTTCAGACTACCTATCAGTCCCTATCTATCTCTCTCTCTCTCAGGTCCATGCTCTTACCTACCACATGCTAGTCCCCATTACCGGAGGGTGGGGTTTCTAGTTCTGGTTTCCTCTAGAGCCTGGCCCAGGCTGCATCCCCCACAGTGCTCCGCATGGGCCTGGACAGGTTGAATTGCTCTGTCGAATGTGCAGGATTACTGGTGCTGAGTCAGAGGCCGCAATCTCCAGCAACCTGAAGGGGCAGGGTACCTAGTCCAGGGCCCGGCATGTAGGTGACCCTTGCCCTGGATCACCCAACCAGTGCTCGATAAATGTTTGTCAACTGAATGAAAGAATGCACAAACATAGTTCAGTGCAGAGAGAGCTCACTGGAATTGTGGGTGAATTCTCTTTCAGCCACTTTCCTTGTTCATATAACAGGAAATAAATGCATTATCTCCATGAAGGTTGAGATTAAAGTATTGGTTGAGCCCTTGAGTTTCCTTCCAGGTTGAGGATCTAGAATTTATGCACTGATTTTTTCCTTCATCCTTCCATCCATCTACCCATCTCCTCGTCCCATTATCTATTCAATAAATATCCACTATGCATGGTACTGAGTGGGGGATTTAAAATGGCAAATGAGACATCTGGCTGCCCACACGCAGCTCACAGCCTAATTGAAGGACACGTACATCCTGTGTGGTCAGTAGTGATGGAGGAGCCACAGAAATTTGGGGACACAAAGGACACTTATGATGTAGACTTAGGAGGGTAGATGGAGAAGGCTTCCTGGAGGAGGTGAAACCTCACCTGCATCCCCAAGGCAAAAGGAGGCAGGAGCCAGGGAAAGGGAGACTATTCTAACACAGCAGAAGCAGCTTGTCCTGAGGTCTGGACGGCAGGACCTCAGCTGTGGGCCAGAACCCCAAGTTCACATCATGGCTCTGTCAGCAACTGGCTGTGTGGCCCAGGGCAGGTCTTTCCTTGCTCTGTGCCTCAGTTTCCCCACGTGTAAGATGAGGAGGTTGGCAGGTGCCTGCTGAGCGTGGTCCTGAAGTCCTGCCCTCCCTCCTGTGTTCCCCACTCTCCTGGTTTAGTATCTTACTAAATGTGGCAGAAATCTTTTTCTGCCTGAGTCTTAGAAGCCACTGTGCAAGGGTACCCTGGATGTTGAGGACCCTGAATCCTTGTTCCAGCACTGCTGAAGACTCCCCGTGTGAGCTTGGGTAGCTGGGGCACACAAGTCAGGGGTCATCTGGGTCCTGGCTCCCCAGACACTCCAGCTGGACTCTGCTGCCCTCCCTGGCCCACCCCCTTCCATTGCAGATGCCAAGGGGCTGAGCGACCCAGGCAAGATCAAGCGGCTGCGGTCCCAGGTGCAGGTGAGCTTGGAGGACTACATCAACGACCGCCAGTACGACTCACGCGGCCGCTTCGGCGAGCTGCTGCTGCTGCTGCCCACCCTGCAGAGCATCACCTGGCAGATGATCGAGCAGATCCAGTTCATCAAGCTCTTCGGCATGGCCAAGATCGACAACCTGCTGCAGGAGATGCTGCTGGGAGGTCTGTACCAGGTCCAAGAGGGGTGGGGGGTGCTGGGAGACCCACCAGGAGACAAGCCTCCCACAGACCTGAGCTCACCTCTCAGCTCCATGGCTTCCCCACTGTGTGGCTTTGGGAAAGTTGCTTAATCTGCCGTGCGTCAGTTTCCCCATCATAAAAATGGGGACAGGGACAATGGCCCATTTGTTCAGGCACTGAAAGCCTAGCATGTGGCAGCCACTGCTCTCAGTGGTGGAGATTCAGCAAAGAACAAGGTCTTTGCCCACCCGGAGGTTGCATGTGTGCGTGCATGTGGTGTCTGTGTGTGCATGTATAAAAGCTTCTGGGAACAGAAAATAGCCAGGTATATGATAAAGAAGGTAACAGCAGCTTTTGAAACAAACAGGAAATAAACAGAGCTTAACTCTTTAGATAGGTGGGAGACCCCTCCAAAGTGGCGACTTTTGGGCTAAGGCCTGATGGACAAAAGGAAATGGAAGATTTGAAAGCCAAGAGAAGAACATTCCAAGCAGAAGCAACTAGTTCAAGGCCCTGAGGCAGAAGGCGTTTGTGTGTTTGAGAAAGAAGGACAAGGTTGTGAGACGGGAAAGGTGTAGGGGGTGATGACGGAGACTGGGCAGAAACCAAATCAGAAACACAGGGCTTTGTAAGCCAGGGTCAGAAATCTGAATTTTAGTTTCGTTGCAACTGTTGTAAAGAGAGTGAAAATCAGGCTAATGTTTTAAACAAACCACTCCGGTTATTGGGTAGAGAGTGAAGTTCAGGGGGCAAAGTGGAGACCCCCGAGGATGTTGCCGCTGCAGCCGTGTGAAGGATACAAGAGGCTTGCACCGTGGAAATGGGGACACAGAGATAAACTTCCCCCGTTTGGAGGAAGAACCCACGGGATTTGCTGATGGGTCAGATGTGGGAAGTGAGGGGAGGAGGAGGAGTCGAGGACAAAGTCTACGTTTTTGCTCTGAGTAGCAGAAATGATGGAATAATGACTGTGATGGGAAGACTGAGAAATGGGGATGGGGTGGTGGCGAGGTGACCAACAGAACTGTCTTGCTTCTGTTAAGCATGAGATGATTGTCAGATACCCAAGCCGAGTTATCAAGGAGGCAGTCTAAGGAAGAGGTCTTGCTGGGACACCAGATGAAAGGCAGCTCTGTGGCCACGAATTCCAGCCTTGACAAGTCAGGAGAAGAGGGGGTTGCCGTGGAGACAGTGGAGGAAGACTAGCCAGGGAAGTTCCAGAATTCAAGAGAAGAGTGTGTTTTAAGGAGGACAAGCGTTTCATGGTGTGAAACTCTGCAGAGAGAGAGAAAGGTGGGGAAGGGGGCGTGAAGGGGGGAGGGGAAGAGAGAGGGAGGTGCCCATTGCATCTTCGACTTGGGGGCCCTTGGCTGTTGTGTGGGGAGCGATGTCAGAGAGCTGGGAGAGTGGAAACTGAAGAGAAGCCACGAGGAGGATGGCAAGGCAGTGACTAGAATGACGGCGTGTGGAATCTTGTCTACACTCAAAGAGCAGTGAAGATGGGGTGATAGAGAGTGGAGAGTGGGGGTCAGTGAGCTGACGGCCTCAGCAGGTTGAAGAAGTTTTGCAGCGATGGTACGAGACTAAGGAATCTGGAAGAACAGGAGACAAAACCAAAGTGAGGGTGCTTGAACTCAAGATGCTGGAGGTGATGCGGTCACTGCTGATGGCACGGCGAAGGGCAAAGTTTCTCGTCCTCAGCATTAGTGACATTTGGGACTGGATAATTCTCCATTGTGGGGGGCTGCCCTGTGCATTACTTGTCTCCATCCCTGGCCTCTAACCATGAGACACCAGCGGCACCTCTCCAGCAGTGACAAACAAAAATGTCAAATGTCTCCTGATGGGCCAAAGTCATCCCCAGTTGTGAAGTGCTGTCCTGTGGTAGCTCATTTTGTTCTCACTTTGACCCTGTGAATATGGGCTAATTATGAACCAGGTGTCACTGAGATCAGGGTCAGGGGCTTGTGGTCTGTTGCCAGATAAACTTGGGTAAGATACTCTCTCTGGGCCCTGCTATCGCATCTGTAGAACGGGATAATAATGGTATCTGCCCTATAGGATTTTTGTGAGGATTAAATTATGTAAAATATGAAAAGCGCTATATAAAACAGTGCCTGGTACATGATAGGTGCTTGATAATTATTAGTTATCATTGATGTATCAAGATGTACTTTAGAGGCCTCTTGCAAGGCTTGAAATTCCATCATTATCATATTACTGACTGTGGCCTATTACCAAACACCATACCCTATATGGTATTATCACTCCCTGACATGTTTTCTGAAGCAGTTGCTGTGTTCCAGACACTTTGCTAGGCCCTCAAAGAAAGAAGGAAAATCCACATGTAATTGTCATGCTCAGAGACAGAAGAAGGGGTTGTTCCCAAAAGTTGTGCTGCAGATAAATTAGCCGGGAAATTCCCAGGAAGGAGAGGAAGGAGGGTGGGGAGACGCAGGAGAGGCTTCCAAGAGGAGGAAATATCTGATCTGGGATTTGGACTTATGGGCGTGGGGGCTGGAGAAAGCATCTCTGATAGAAGTGGCAATGACGTAGGAAAACACAGGAGGCACATGGATGCTCTGAGTAGGTCAGGTTGGCTAAAGCAGAGATGTGGGGGACAAGGCTGAAAGCTGAGTTGGACCAAATGGTTGAAAGACTTTCATGGCAAGGAGCTGAGAGCCATTGATTGAATCCAGTATATTACTATACAACCAGTACACGACTCATTGTAATATTTAAATGATCTCAGAGCTTCCTTGTATGCTCCTTGTTTCTTTCAAGGCACTTTTGTCCTCTTGGTTTGTTGGGTCCTCTCAATACCCTCGTTAAGCCTGTAGAAAGGGATGGGGTCACCCCTAGTTTACTGGCCCGGGAACAGGTACCTGACAGGCATGGTCAGTGCGGGATGGGCAGGTGATTGGCCACACCGGGAAGATGGTGCCTAAGGCCTGCGGTCGTCATCCCAGACTCTCCCAACCGACTGATTCCCTCTCTACCTTCAGGGTCCTCCAGTGACGCACCTCATGCCCACCACCCACTGCACCCTCACCTGATGCAGGAACACATGGGCACCAACGTCATTGTTGCCAACACGATGCCCGCTCACCTCAGCAATGGACAGATGTGTGAGTGGCCCCGACCCAGGGGGCAGGCAGGTGGGCACCTTGGGCTCTACCTGGCAAGGGGTGAGGATGAGGGCCTAAGAGAGGAGGTAGGAGCAGGTTGAGTCTAGAAGGCAGACCCAGGATACAACAGTTCTCTGCGCTCCAAGGTAGCGAGTGAGGGGTGAGGCTGTCCATTCAGTGAGGTGACTGACAGCCTCTGCTGAATAAAGCTGTCCTTGGGGTGAGACAGTCCATTGGATGAGTTTTCCCACTGGGTGAAGATGGACACTGGGTGAAAATTCCATTAGGTGACATTGTCCAGTAGAAAAGTCTTCACTGAAGTAAGGCTGCCCAACTGGGTAAGGCTATTCATTAGACCATTAGGTGAGACTGTCCACTGGGTCGGGATGTCACTGGGCCAGACCATCCTCTGAAGTAAAATCTCCAAAGTGTGAGTGTCATCGGGCAAAGTTCTTCAAAGAATAAGATTATCTATAGGATGAGGTGGTCCCCTGAGATGAGATGGCATTTCATTGAGATCATTCTTTGGGGAAATTGTCCATTTTTTAAATTCTATTTTAGAATGTCTAAATGTTTAAGAGGGAAGTTGTCCATTGAATGAAGTTGGCCAATTGGGTCAAAGTTACTCTTCGAACCTGTGGTGAGGGTGGGGCCAATTAGTTTCTATTACTCATCTCCTAAAGAAATGGGTATTTTTTTGAGCCATTTAGCCTGGGTCTCATCAACTACTACTCTTACCAAGAAAGAGTCACCTATCCCATTGCCCTTGGCTCAGTCAGACCTAGGCCCTGCTTTGGGAGAAACAGCCCAAGATTCCATATCAAATGGTGGAGGAGATGGGTGGTAGGATCTTCTAGACCTCTTTTGAGCCATAAGAGACCTTAGGGATTATCTGGTTTAATGCTCCCCTTTTATAGCAGAGGAAACTAAGTCTGGGGGTGGGTTCGGAAGGGAAGAGCTTTCCAAGGGCTCTTCATTTACCTCCCCCAGGGGCTGAATTCTGAGCAGCGCCTCTCTGTCTTTGTCCTTCCAGCCACCCCTGAGACTCCACAACCCTCACCGCCGGGTGGCTCGGGGTCGGAGCCCTACAAGCTCCTTCCAGGAGCCATCGCCACAATCGTCAAGCCCCCATCTGCCATCCCCCAGCCGACCATCACCAAGCAGGAAGTCATCTAGCAAGCCGCTGGGGGTCGGGGGCTCTGCTGGCTCCCCCCAGCCCCCTCAGAGCCTGCCTGGTGATCACTTGGTCTCAGCAATGGAAGGCGTGACACCAGGGCCAGCCCCAGAGTGGTAATGGAAAGGGGGAAGGGCCCGAGCACATGGCTGATGGCCACAGCCCATTGCCACCCGTGACGCCCTGCTCTGGGAGACACGGCTTTGACTTGGGGAGACCCCAGCTGGAAAGTCCTCTGCTGCCCTGGACAACTTTTCTCATGTCGAAGCCACTGCCTTCACCTTCATCCATATCTACCCCCAACTTCACCCCGGAAGGACGGCTGTCTGGAGATGATGCGGGGTCCTGCTTAAACCCAGCTCCCTTTGCCTCAGACTGGTGCTGCTTCCCTCCCAGTACCTGTCGTGGTGTCAGAGCACCTCACTCCTCCCTCTCCTGCTGCCCCCACCTCCAACACCCCTCTCCCTCCACCCACCTCCTTGGCCATCCTGTCTTCTCCAAAGCCACCTCGCTAGAGGCTGGGGGAGACTTAGAAACGATCCCTCAGTCATTCCTGGAACATCTCGTAATCCTGGACTGGGGCTAGGCAGAGAGCAGAAGACTCCATTCCTCCCCCTCCAACCCTACCGCACTTCCCTTCTTCAGGGACCTGGGTGGGTCTTCGGAGTGACGATGGTTTTAGGCTTTCAACAGGAGAGAGCAAGCCAAGGTTGACAACTGCAACAGGAACTTGGAGGGAGGGCTGGAGCGGTCAGAGACAGCATCTGGGAAGAGGCAGACCATGCACCAGGCCTTTGAGGAAGAGTGGGATTCTGGCTGGTAGAGCGGGTGAGATAGGACATTCCGAAGAACAGCCTGGACAAAAGCCTGGAGGTAGGAAGAATGGCATGGGAGAGAGGCGACACAGAGACAGGGTCTGCTGGGCTGGAATGCCAGACTCAGGCCCTGAGCAGCTGGGGGACATGCGCAGTGAGCCAGCTTTCACAGATGAATACAGCAGTTCTACCAAGGTGGGGTGGCAGGGAGGGAGCAGGGAGGTCAAATGGGGTTGACAATGTAACACGGGTGAGAGTGACATGGCTTGCGGATGGATGAACCCTCAGACCAGAGTGACATCAGGGAAGAATTGTCCCCAGGGCCTGTCCCAAGCTCTTCCTAACTCCCAGGCACTGTCTTAAGGCATTTGCCATGCATCATCTCATGTAATCCTCCACAGTACCTGGAGATTGTTACAGACGGTGAAGTTGGGTTCTAAGAGGTGACGAGATTTTTCTGGAAACTCATGCAGCTGGTAAGTGGCCAAGTCAGGACTTGAACCCAGGTCTCCCGAGACTAGGAGCTCTTAACCACAGTGGCTGAACATCTTCTCCAAAAGGGCCCCTCTGTCCTCACTGTGATCGAGTTGAGGGACTTCCTGGCCCTTTCACCAGCCTCAGAAACCAATGGCTCCTTCTTCCCAGGAGCCCGGCCAACTCCTGGGACTAAGACTGGCCTGAGGTGGCACCAAAATCCACTTAGGGTCCAGAATCCTGTTTGTTGGTAAATATTAAGGAGAATTTCTGACTCTTGACCCCTTTTCTCTGTTCATTCCCCAAGTCTGGGGGAGGGGCAGCAGGGGCTGGTTCCTGGGAGACAGAGCTATCTGGTGGGCAGCCTGGGAGGTGGGGGAACAGTTTGAGTAGGGACAGGGAGGGCTAAGAAGACCTGGGTGTGAGGCCTGCTCTGGGGATCGACACTCAGGTGCATTCTGGACACATTAAACCCCAGGACAGAGCAGCCAGCGCTTCACCCATGCAGAATCTTGGAGGCTTTGGGGACAGTCTGGAAATTGCCACTGGCCAGTGGGAACAAAAGGGATGTGTCCTGGGGCTGGAGGTGTGATTGGGTAGGAGAGTGAACCGTTAGACTGACCACCTACCCTCCACCCAAGGCTGACCCTTCTGAGTGGAGGGGTCAGTACCCCAGGACCCAGAAGTCCCACCATTGGTGAGTATTCCTTTCTGTGGAAGAGACACAGGGAAACATTGAGACAGTGTGTCAGGGAGAAATCTGCACGTCCTCCGCACTGTCAGGAGTGGCCTTCCCCTGTCCATCAAGCCAGGTCCCCAATCCCAGGGGACACTGCTTCCTGCACAGAGCTCCCAAGCCTCCCTCGGCCACCTCACTCCAGTGCCGCAGAAGCCCCATAGGGCAGGGAAGCCGTAATCATTCTGGACATTGTGGTCATTCCCACTCTGTTCCTCCACCAGGTGGCTCAGGCCTCTGTTGTGGGAGCAAAGTTGAGATAAGAACACCCCATGGAGTGGAGTGGGTAATGGTGGCCTTTAATGGTAGCAACCTTTTGTAGCAGGGGGTTGGTCCTTTGCCCCAGAGCCACCCTTTCTGGAGGAGAAATCCATTCCACTTTAATAACTATTGCAATTCAGGAAACATGAAACAAAGAAAAGTTTACTTTTCTGATTCTAAGCTTGAGGACACAACATTGGAAAATCATCTTTTTTTTTTTCCTATCTGAGTTGTGGTCCTAAAACATAAAATCTGTTGGACGAAAAATGGTTGTTAGGGGGCAAGTGTGGGCACTATAATTCCTCCACCAACACACCCTCTTCTTCGGGGAGCTCTCAGGAACTTCTAGAATCCACATGGCTCTGCTGAGAGTGGGTGGAGGAGAAGAAAGAGTTGGAAATGGATGCTCTTGTGTTTCTTGCGATGACCAAGCCAATGGCATCTGCCAAATGTTCCTGTGATCTGCCCCGATTCAGAGGAATTGTGAAATTCACATCAAGCGATTCAGGAAGTGGGCTGGGTCCCATCAGACCCACCCACATCTTCCCGTGGGTGTGAGTGTCGTTAGGTCCTGTGCTGACCCCTGAGCACCCGTCACTGCCACCTGATGGGGCGAAGAAGCAAAAAACATTTCTTACTCTTATGTGTTTTAACAAAAGTTTATAAAACAAAATAAATGGCGCATATGTTTTCTAAGTCCTTGGATGGGCGTCTTTTCTTTCTTTCAGGTGTTAGAAGTAAGAATGAGGGTAATCTCATAGTTCTATATAGTGTACAAAATGCTTTCATATCCATGATTATTTTCTTCATCTTCCCATCAAGAGGTCAGCGGGTTAGACATTATGATTACCTCCCACTTTATAGATGGGGAGACTGAGGCTAAGGGGAAGTGATTTTCTTTGAGAAGCAGAGGCGGACATCCAACCCTGGTGTCTTGACTCCAGGTACTCAGTATGTGGGGAGAGTGCAAGTTGAGCCTCCCTCCTGAAGAGGGGAGGAAAGAGGGAGAAGGTGATAGAAAAGTCTGGAAAAATGGCAAGAGGATCCAACAGTCTGTCGTCTACCATCAGGGTCGACAATGGAACCCTTTTCTGGGTCACCTCAACCTACCAGCAATAGCAGATGAGTAGCCATGGGGACGTTTCATAAAAACAAGTGTTGTTTTTTTAAAAAAGAAGAAAAACAAGGGAGGCATTTGAGGCTGTCCAGGCAGGTCTGGAGCTGCTTTGGTCCTCTCCCTTGCTAGACTAGGTAGGGGGCCTTGTGTGGGGCCACCACTGCCTCATATTCACTTGGGGATGTGCTTATAGCCAGCTTGTGAGAGTCGATTGTTAGCTTCTCTTCCCAACTCCACGTTTACTAGCTTGAAATGGGCCACGGTGGGAGCATTGACACCATGAGGACCAGCCAATGACACAAATCGGGGCTTTCTCTCCTGGAGAACCGGCTGTTAAACACTCACCAGCACACCCCAGCAGTCAGTGACGGCTGCATGATGGCCTGCCTGGGTCTGTTGGCACTCAGCGATGAGGGTAGAGCAGGGTGACCCTTTCAGCTCCTCCCAAAGAGGAGAGGACAACAGTTCTGGTCTGGGAATCACACATCTTGGAGATCAGTGCAACCTTGAGCAGGTCACTCCACCTCTCTGAGCCTCATCTATAAAATGGGAATGATAGCTCCCTCAAGGGACACTGCCAGAATTAAGCAGAATGACATAACAGTAACTGTAAGAGCTACCGTTATGTGAGGCAGACAAGTGAACTCTCCATGCAGCCTCTCTCTAGTGAGAGGCGAACCACTAAGTTCTCCAGCCTCGAGAGCACCCATTAGCTTCCTGCCTGGTCCCTGGGGCCCCTCCTGTCCTCCGGTCCCATCCCCCCGGTCCCATCCCTCCACTCATCAGCACCAGGAAATGTTTCCGATAACATCGCAATGGAGGCCTTGTCCATGCCGCTGCCTGCATGGACACAGGGGAGTGGGGGCCAGGCGAGGCTATTTCAGTCCTAAATTGTGCTTGATAAATCCATATCAAAACCATAAAACCTGGGCTGCCATAAATTCCTCCGGCCCCGGCTCCTCCACCTCATCAGCCCTTTGCCCCAGTTAATCTCAAACCTCAGCATAGGCGGCCAGAGTGTCGGGTTCAGTTTCCATTTCAGTTGCTAAACAAGATCAGCTCGGGTGACAAGCAGCAAAATCCCCATTTTAGAGATAGTGAACCTGAGGTTCAGAAGGTGAAGGAACTTGTCTAAGGCCACACAGCTAAGGAGCCGTTGAGCTGTCGAGCCCACGCGACTTCTACCAACCCATGTGGCCTGATCAAGAATTGGGACTTCTGAGAAGTCTCCTCTTTTTACCTCCTCCACAAAAGTTGTTTGCCCGAGCCATGCTACTAGAAGCTTCTCATCCCGTCACCCCAAATGGAACCCCACAGCTCAGAGTGGGGACCAGAAGTAGAAGGGACGTGGGCAATAAGCAGCTTGAAGGTCCAAAGAAAGCGCTGTGCCGTGACTGCCCCGCCATGCCACGTGGGTGCGGCTGCCCTACCCCTTGTTCCTAGGACCCAGATCGCCTTTGATCCACACATCTCGAGTCGGTGTGTCATATGTAAATTCCAAGACATGATCTAAGAGACCTGGATCACAAGATCCCATGGGGCTGTTTGATGGTGGCGGAGCTAGAAACCAAGTCGTGACGCCAGCGATGACGCATATTGAGCTCTTTCTCTTTGCCAAACGTTGCTGGACATAACTGAATCCCCACAACAACCCTCTGAGGCAGTTATTCTTGCTGTTCTGCTTTATACATGAAGAAACAGGCTTAGAAGGAAGACGGGCCTTGCCCAAGGCCCACAGCTGGCATGACAGCTGATCCAGTGCCTATTGTCTGATTCCAGGGGCCACCGCAAGGGGATTGAGGAGGACACTGATGACTCTGTCACTGCATGGTGGGCACAGGAGTCGCGTGAATGGGGGAAAGTTTATCACGTGACAGATGTGAACGGGCAAAGCCCCATGCTGCAGCATCCCGGGACTGTGAAGAAGCAATCCCACAAGACGCTCCCTCCTGGAGCTTTCGGTTTCGCCTGGGGAGGGAAAATAAGGCGCCCTTGGCTACCGTGAGCCACAGGAGCGAGAGTGGCAGCTGGTGGGATGGCGGCGAGGGAGAGATGACCGTGCCCTGGGAAAGGCAGTGCCGTGCACTTTGGAGGAGGAGGACTCAGAGGTGACGATGACACAGAGCCAAGGCCGAGCGCACGCCGGGCGGAGGAGCAAGCCAGCAGCGAGTCGGAGGAGGCAGTGAGAAGCCTGGGAGGGAGGGAGGATGAAGGCCCGCACTTCCCACCCTTGGGCATTGCACACGCCACCTTGACCTCTCTGTGCCCGACGACCACTGTGACTTCCACGACTTAACATTTTTCTTTAAATCAGCTCATCATCATCCTATTTATTTATGTTTTTATTTGTATGTTTTTAGAGACAGGGTCTCACTCTGTCGCCCAGGCTGGAGTACGGTGGCACAATCGAAGCTCACTGTAGCCTCGAACTCCTGGGCTCAAGCCATCCTCCAGCCTTGGCCTCCCAAAGTGCTAGGATTACAGGCATGACCCTGGCCCATCATTCTCTTTAAACTTTAGGTCACCGACATAACTAGGAAACCAGCATCATTTGCGGTAAATAGAAGGTGATTGCAAAATTAAAGTGAAAAGAAAACAATGTTCTTAAGCTGCAGCCTGATGGAATTGCCTCAGGGAAAGTTCTGCTCTTTCTTTCTTTATGAAAAATGAAAACTGACAGGTGTTACAGAGATGTTAAAGGTATACACTTACCCAATGGAGACTTTCTCCTTAAAGTTTTCAGAGGAAGACCTGTAAAGAGATAGACTTTGGGGACAATGTCACTTAATGCCATTCCTGTGTATCCCTGAAACCTCCTGGCATTCCACTGGAGGCCGTCATCCCACTCCTGGAAGCTTGCTCACCACTGCGGTTGGTCTGCACACAGGTGGTGGGGCCTCAAATACTGGACAGAAGAGTCTGGAGTTTCTTCTGAGGACATTTGAAGCCACCGGAGGTTTGACAGCAGGGAAGCTGTCAGGATCACTCTGGCTGCTTTGGGATAGACAGAATTTTAGAAGGAGTGTGACGAATGAAGACACACTTGTGCTGTGTCAGGTGAGAGTAGTGTCCACACCAAGACGGGGGTGGTAGAGTAGAACAGAGAACCAATCCAAAAGACATTCATTCACTCATTCATTCATTCCTTCAACAAATATTTAGTGATTGCCTATGATGTATGGAGCACTTTTCTGAGTCTGAGAGGTGGGTGGGCAAGACCGGATAGGGCCTTCTAGGTCATGAGAAAGAGCTTGTATTTTATTATAGGTGCCATGAGAAGTTCTTAGAAGTATTATCTTCATGTTCTCAAAAGGCCACTCTACTGTGTAGACAATGGAGTATGTGGAACAAGAGTGGATGCAGAGAAGCCGATAGGTGGCCTGTGCAGTCCAAGTGTGAGACAATGGCAGCATGGATGAGGGTCATGTACCAGACAGAATTCTAAGATGGCGCCTGAGATGCCCGCCCTGGGCGCATACACACCTTCTCCCAATTATTCAATGAGACGCTAAGCTAGGTGGAGCTGTGAAGGGGTTTGGCAGATGTACTTAAGGTCCCAAAGCAACTGATGTTATGGGGAAATTTTCCTTGGTGGGCCTGCCCTAATCAAGTGAGCCCTTCAAAGTGACTGGGCTCTTTCTGCCAAATGAAATGAGAAGCACGAGAGGGATCCATGTGAGGGAGATTCTCTGCTGCTGGATTGGAAGATGGAGGGGGCCTCGTGGCAAGGAGTGCGGGCAGCCTCCAGGAGCTGAGAGAGATCCCTGGCTGACAGCCAGCCAGAAAATGGTGACCTCCATCCTACAACCATGAGGAACTGAATTCGGCCAACAACAGGCAAGAGCTTGGATCCTTCCCTAGGGGCTTCAGGTAGGAAAACAGCCCAGCTGACCCCTTGATTTCAGCCGCATAAAACCCTGGGCAGAGAGAACCCAGTCACCCCACATCTGGACCTCAGACCTACCAAACTGTGAGATAACAAATGCATGTTGTTTCAAGCAACTACATGAGTGGTCATTTGTTATGCAGCAGCAGAAAATGAATACAGACTGGGTGTGGTGGTGCACACCTGTAGTCCCGTCTACTTGGGAGGCTGAGTTAGGAGGATCGCTTGAGCCCAGGAGTTTGAGGCTGCAGTGAGCTATGATTGCACCACTGCACTCCAGCCTGGGTGACAGACCAAGGCCCTGTCTCTTAAAAAAAAAAAAAAAAGGAGGGAGTGTAGGTAGCACACAGATTACAGCTTAGGTGAGGACTTCACTCTGGGTCACAGCACCATGGAGGTTGGAAAGAGGAAGAGGGGCCAGCAAAGAACGAGTAAGATGAATGTTTATGGTGAACGAAAGGATTTGGGGGACTTTGCTACAGACCCACTATGTGCTAAGTGTGCTGACATACTCACCGTCTTACCTGGTCACCGTGGTGAGGTTGTGGAGCAGGTAAAATGAACTATCCTCATTATACAGATGGGGGGAAGTGAATTTCCCTGGGTCCATATGCAGCATAATAGTGGCAAAGTGAGACTCTCCATGCTGATGTGGCCTGAACATTGTTTCCTGTTTGTCGCATAAGTGAATAAATGAATGAGTGAATGGAAGAATGAGTGAATGGGTATCACTGTGCTCCAGGTGCTCCAGGAGGTTTCACCAGCAGATTTAACCTGAGGATCTGAGAACACGGTATTTTTAGAGAAGTCGGGGCCATAAAACTTGTTCCATTTCCTGACTTGCGCAACGCCCAGCCTCTCCCCCTGTGGCACTGAGATTGCTCCCCGGCCTTGGGAAGGCTCCTCAGGCTTATCTCGGGGGACAGTGAAACTGTAAAAGCCTTTATGGCTTTCAGATGAAGTCTGGCGGGGGTGGGATTGTCGCCATAAACCCGAGCCTGCCAAGTGGAGGAGGGCAATGCCCGGGACAGAGAGGAGTCGGGGACAGTTGAGCAATGCCCAGGGAGCGGCCTCTGCTGAGCCAGGTACTTTGGGGCCTGTCACAGACTTACCTCATTTCATCCTCACATAAACCCTGAGAGGCAACAGTTACTGTGATATCTCTAAAAATTCTATGACACACCCTGTTTCACATTATGATATCTCCAAATTAAGATATGTCCTTTTTTTTTTTTTTTTAGACAGAGTCTCACTCTGTCACCTGGGCTAGAGTGCTGTGGCATCATCATAGCTCATTGCAGCCTCAAACTTCTAGGTTCAAGCAATCCTCCTGCCTCAGCCTCCTGAGTAGCTGGGACTACATGTACATGCCACGGACCCCTGGCTACTTTTTCTATTTTTAGTAGATATGGGGTCTCACTCTTGCTCAGGCTGGTCTTGAAGTCCTGAGCTCAAACGATCCACCCGCCTCAGCCTCCCAGAGTGCTAGGGTTACAGGCATGAGCCACTGCACCTGGGCAGGATTGTCTTTAAATCAGTGGCATCCCACATAGCTGTTGGTTAGGTCAGACGGTGACCACGACCTAGTTGGTGCTGATCATTATTTCTGGTGGCCTGACTGGACAACTGCACTCCCTTTGCATTTAATCACAAATGATTTAAGGACCATTTGAGGAAAGGACATACGTCCCAGTTGTTTCCTCAAACCTTGCATTGCCATTGCCACCTTCTGATGAGAGCAAGAAAGCACCAGGGACAAAACCTGCAGAACAGGAGTCAGGGGGCTGGGAGAAAATCCCAGAGACAACAGCGATGCATTCTTTCATGAAATGCTACATGATTAAAGTGGTTAATAGTATGGGGGACAATATTGCATGAAAAAATGTGGACAGTGAAGACTCTGAGTGGAAAAGTGACCTCGATGAGCCAGATGCTGACTGTGAAGAAGTTTTAGGAATTTTTTTAAACTAATTTATCTCACTTATATTTTCCTTTTTATGTATGCACAAGAGTGATA
>NW_012151574.1:1250772-1252341 GCF_000956105.1 Propithecus coquereli | reverse complement strand
CATTTCATAGATGAGAAAACTGAGGATACAGAGGGCACAAGGCAGATAAGTGAGGGAGCCTGGACTCTCTCTGACAACAGATCCTGTGCTCTGTCTAATACCTGAGGCTGACTTGGATGCCGATTAGTGCCCAGGCCCTTCCTCCCTCACAGGTCTTGCCCCAAGCAGCTCTAACTCTGCCACCCCAAGGGGCTCTGGGAGGCAGTGAGCTGCTCTGTTGTTCAAAACTCAAACAGAGGAGGGTTAGCAGGGAGCCACCCGCCTGATGGACCAACCACCCCTGCCCTCCTCTGCCCACGTCAGCAACCCCAGTCTGGCCAAGTCCACCCCGATCTGTGCTGCCACACGCCCTTCGCACTCTTCCTGGGGCCTTTAATCACCTGGTCTTGGGGCAAGCAGACCGGACTCCCCCCTCATTTTACAGAGGAGGAAACTGAGACCCAGAGAGGTTGCCCGACTCTCTCAAAGTCATGGGTGAGTCAGTGGCAGGGCAGGGTTTGGAATCCAGGGTTCAAAGTCCAGTGCTCATTTTAACTTCACAGATGTCTTAGATCCAGAAGAGACAAGCCAGGACGGGAGAACAAGGAACTCAAAGCGGATCAAAGGAAAGGACTTCCTGGTCAGAGGGATTGCTGAGTCGTGAACGTGTAGTGGAGGGATGATGCCAGAGGTTTGACCTGGGTCTTGTCAAGACCTACACGTTCTGGGACAGCTGCGCTTAGCAGACAGCAGAGGCACCATCTTGCTCAGAGGATGGGGCCAAACTACACCAGGCATCTTTCCCATCCCCATCCAATGCTGCCTCTCCCTGCTTAAAACCCTCCAGTGACTTCCCATCATTCCTGGAACAAATTCAAACTCCTCTCCGGGGCCCCAAGACCCTACGTAACCTGCCTCCTGATCACGTGCCCAAGGTCATCCCCCTGTGGTCACCCCATCCCAGTCCCCTTGGCTTCCTCCCTGTTCCTCAACCCACTAAAGCTGTTCCCGTTTCATAGCTGATGTTCCCTTTGTATGGAACATTCTTTCCTTAGCCCTTCCCATGGCCACTTCCTTCTAACCATTCAGGTTTCTTTCTGTTCAAATGCCACCTCTTGGAGAGATCTTCCCTGATCAACTTAGCAAAATATATGAGGGTTTGCAGGCTACACAGTCTCTGTTGCTACTACTTAAATCTGCTGTTACAGCATGAAAGCAGCCATAAGCAATATGTACATGAATGGGCATGGTTGAGTTCCAATGAAGCTTAATTTATAAAATCAGGCAGGCCGGGCATGGTGGCTCATGCCTGTAATCCTAGCACTCTGGGAAGCCGAGGCGGGCGGATTGTTTGAATTCAGGAGTTTGAGACCAGCCTGAGCAAGAGCGAGACCCCGTCTCTAATAAAAATAGAAAGAAATTAATCAGACAACTAAAAATATGTAGAGAAAATTAGCCGGGCATGGTGGCGCACGCCTATAGTTCCAGCTACTCGGGAGGCTGAGGCAGAAGGGTTGCTTGAGCCCAGGAGTTTGAGGTTGTTGTGAGCTAGGCTGACGCCACAGCACTCTAGCCTGGGCAAAAAGAGTG
>NW_012151574.1:1245264-1249751 GCF_000956105.1 Propithecus coquereli | reverse complement strand
GCACAATTAAAACTTTCCTAATAAACTGATAGTCTTTGGACAAGATGCCTATATAAGAATTCTTCCAATTTTGAGACCCTGAGCTTCCAGGATTGTCAGTTTCTGTGTATCTAATGCTCTCTTAAGTCCAGGATTACATGATTCTGAGATTTTAGGCTTCTGTTTCACCAAGTCCATGATTCTAAAAGTTTGTTGATTCTGTGATTCCAACGTCTTATGATTCATTTATTCATTTATCAACACATGTCTTTGCTCAGCAACTTTCTCTGCCAGGCACAGTGCGGGGAGATAGGGATTTAGTAAAGAAAAAATGCCAGTTTTTGCCCTCCTGTGGCTCATGAGCTGATGGGACACAGGCAAGTTCACGGGCACGTACGATGCACAGTGACCTTTGTCACATGGGTAAGCACAGGAGCTGGGGTGAGAAGTGTGAGGAGGGAAGAGGCACCAAGCTAGACTAGCTGGGAGGGTTGTGAGCAGATACTGTACCCAGAGGAGACAGAAAGAGGGCATTTCAACCAGAGAAGGGGTTGCTGGTGTGGACTGTGTTCCAAGTAGAGGCAACAGCATGTGCAAAGGTCCAGCGATTAGGAGGAAGGAAAGAGAGAGACAGAGAGCATACAGTGCATCTGGTGAACTAAAACAAGTTCAGTGTGCGTTAGTGTAGAGTTGGGGGATGGGGACAAAAGAGGGGTGGAGTGGTGACAGACTGTGGCCATATGACAGAGGACCTAGCAGACCATGTCAAGGAGTTTGAACTTTATCCTGAGGGCAAAGGGGAGCCAATGAAGGGTTTTAAGGGAAAGAGTGATACGGTCTGCTTAGTAGTTTGCAAAGATGCCTCCAGCTGCTGTGTGTAGGTCTGAAAGGAGGAGAGACAGAGAGAAGGCTGGAACGATACCTCAGGTAAGAGAAGAAGAGGCCTGAATGGATAGGAGATGGCCCGGGAGAGACATTTCATCCATGGCGCGGTGAACGGATGGGGGGGGTGGTTATGCTGGTAACCTGTGAGCCCCGGATTCCTGGATTTCATGATTCTAAGATTCTCTGATTCTGTGTTCAATGCTCCATCATTCTGCGACACAAAATGCCCATTGACATCCCTATACGTTTACGATCCCGGCCTCACCGCCTCTATCCCTCCTTTCTGAGTTTCAGTATTCCTTCCTTCAAAGTGAAGACCATCAACACTGTCCCTGCAGAGCAGCCATGGCGGTGAGAGCTGGTGTGTACTCAGCGTGTTTGCCCTGAAGTACTCAACACACAAGCGTTGTCAGGAAAGAGCTGGGTGTCAAGAGAACAAATGAGATCAGAATGGAATAGCAGGACAGGTAGAGAAAAGCCTGTCCTTCTCTGATGACCGGGGCTGCTCTGGCCTCTGGACTTATTTTTTTTCTTTTTTTTTTTAAGACAAAGTCTTTCTCTGTTGCCTGGGCTAGAATGCGGTGGTGTCAGCCTAGCTCACAGCAACCTCAAACTCCTGGGCTCAAGCGATCCTCCTGCTTCAGCCTCCCGAGTACCTGGGACTACAGGCACACACCACCACACTCAGCTAATTTTTTCTATTTTTAGTTGCCCAGTTGATTTCTTTCTATTTTTAGTAGAGACAGGGACTCGCTCTTGTTCAGGCTGGCCTTGAACTCTAGACCTCAAGTGATCCTCCCGCCTCAGCCTCCCAGAGTAGTAGGATTACAGATGTGAGCCACTAAGCCTGGCCTGGCCTCTGGACTTCTGCCTGGGCACCTAGTGGCCAGATTTGGTTGTTTGCTTCTGGGCACCAGCAAGTACAAGAGTTGGTTGTGGGTTTCCCCATTTCTGCAGCTAGTCAGCTCCGCCAGCTCCCTTTCCAAGTCTTAAACTCCTTCAAGGGCAGCAGACACAAGCTGGGCATAGCGCGGCAATACCTAGTCTTCCCCGGATAGGTCTGAGCCATGCCAAATCCCACCGAGGTGATTGGACCCAACCTGCTCACAATCAGGCGCCCCCTCTAGGCCATGTCATAGACCTCATCTTCTTAGGCAACTATTCCATTGGCTCCAACAAGTGCAGCTCTTTGGAGACAGAACCCTCACTCTTCTCCCCAAAACAAATGGTCTCCTGGACCACACCCGAGGCTTATATGTGCTCCTGCGTTATAATTTCCTTCTTGCCAACAGTTCAGTTTCGATTCAGTTCAATTCACAAAATATCAAGAGGGTAACATAACTGTGGGCAAACCCCGGAGCTGGCAGGACCCTAGGAGATCTGCTCATTGCCTGGAGGAGAAGACGGCAGGCCAAGAGTGGGGGGCCTGAGGCTGCACAGCGCTTAGTGGAAAACTTGGGCCCAGAGTCTTTGCACATGGTCGGTGTTCCACAAATGCCCACGAAGTTAAGTGCAATTACGAGTTTCAGTGACATAAGTGCTATACATCTACAGGCTAGCATGGGCAGCAACTATTTCTGGAAGGTGATGAGAGACCAGAGACAAAACTGGCCTCTTGGGAAGGCAGGCTAGGTAGTGGGGTCAGAGGTGAAAGGAAGATCTACTTTCCATTTTATGACCTTTTGCGCCTTTTGAATGTTGTATTTTCACCAAGTGCATACAGAACAGAGTCAATCAATCAAACAAACAATCACAATTACATAAACGTTCAGTGAGCCAGGCTCTTTTGAAAGTCCTTGGCTTTGTGCTTGCCGTTCTCTCTGGCGAAATACCCTTTCCTGGGTTTTCTCCATCTGGAAAACTACACCTCCTCCAAGATGTACTCAAATGTCCTGTCTTCTCCTGTCCCCACCTCCCCGTGACGGTTCTCCTCCGTTGCCGCCGCTTCCACATGCACACCAGCACCCCTCTCTGTCCTGCTGTGCGCCCCAGGGGGCACCCACGCCTTCTGACTTCCCTTCGCATTCAGCCAAAGGGACGAATCAATGGGAGATTAAAGGGCAGGATGAGGGAGAAGCAGGTGTTTATACCACCACCCACCGCTCCCTGTATTTGCCTTAATTTTGGCAGAGGCTGCATTTTTCCATGAGCTCAGCCGCCATCGTAGCCTCACCTCCACGGCTCCAGCTACCTCTGGGTCAAGTAACACTGTGTTCTCTCTTTCATCCCTTCAAGCCTTGGGGTGCTAACAGCTCCCCACCATTGCTAGTCCCTGAGTGCCTTGCCTCTGTGAATACTTCCTTCCTTAAACTTGCTTCATTTAAGCCAGTGGTTCTCAACATGGGGCAACTTTGCCCCCCAGGGGACATTTGGCCCTGTTCTGGAGACATTTTTGGTTGTCACGACTGGTGGAGGGGATGTTACTGGCACCCAGCGGGTAGAGGATGGAGATAGTGCTAAATATCCTACCATGCACGGGAAAGCCCCGCCACAACAGAATTTTCCAGCCCCAAATGTCAGTAGTGCTGAGACTGAGAAACCCCAATTTAAGTCTCTGGGACTCCAACTGCTCCCTGCCCGGAGTGCGACAGTTCGTGGCTGGGGGCCCTGGACTCCCGCTGCCCTTTCTGCACCGTGGTGGGAATCTCCCAGTTTCCGCACCTGGTGCTCATCTCCTCTTAATGGCACAGAGATGAAAAGACCCAGACTTTGCCCTCAAGCCGCCCTCAGTGTAGCGGAGAGAGACCCTGGTGAGTGGGGTCGCCTAGTAGTCTTGAGTCCTTGAGGGCAAGGTCTCTGTCATTCCCCACATGTCCCCAGTAGGAGATCAGCAGACATTTGCTGATTGAGCCGAAAGAGCCTTCCAAAATATCTTAAAACAGAGAGCTAGACTCAGTGGCTAAACCAGATGCAGGAAACCTGGGCAAGTGTCCCTGTAACAAAAGTACCAAAGAAACCACAATTAGGAAAATACGTACAGAATGAATGAATGATAGTCCCAGGGGTATGGGTGGTTGGGCAAGACAGAAGACAAGTACCAGTGTCCCATATCTCTAAAACGGATATAATTGTAGAACCTACCTCCTAAGAGTGTGTGAGAATAAATTTAATGGAAATGCCTTAGAGTGTTGCCTGGTACAACACCAAATTTTGTGATTGGCACAAAATAAACAGTATTCACTAGCTACCCAGAGGAAATGATGGAGGAAACACATCAAGACGGGGGCTGGGGAAGAGTTCTGCCACTAACTAACATGGGGCTGCTTTGCACTGCTGGGCCTCAGTTTCCCAGTCCATAAAATGAGGAAAATGTAGGTAAGATTAGTGCTTTGCAGGAATGCGTTAGAGGGATCGACAACATATGACTGAAATATCATTTTCCAAATCAAATCTATAATTTTGCAAAAGTAAAAAGCCAGTCTGTTAAATGACAGCGAAATACAACTGTCAGGCAGGCCTAGGGTGCCCAGCTCATCCTGTTTTGCTCAGGACTTTTCCAGTTTTAGCATTGAAAGTCCTGTGTCCTGAAATCCCCATCAGTCTCTGCAGATTGGGATGTCGGTCACCCTAGCAGGTCAGATGATGGTCACCTTGCCCATACTAATTTTTTTTTTTTTTTTTTT
>NW_012151574.1:1201057-1244464 GCF_000956105.1 Propithecus coquereli | reverse complement strand
AGGCTAGAGTGCCATGGCATCAGCCTAGCTCACAGCAACCTCAGACTCCTGGGCTCAAGTGATCCTCCTACCTCAGCCTCCCAAGCAGCTGGGATTACAGGTGCATGCCACCACACCCGGCTAATTTTTCTGTTTTTAGTAGAGATGGGGTCGTGCTCTTGCTGAGGCTGGTCTCGAACTCCTGAGCTCAAGCGATCCTCCTGCCTCAGACTCCCAGAGTGCTAGGATTACAGGCGTGAGCCACCACGCCCGGCCTTGAAAACGTTTTTGAAATAGTAATAATGATAATAAATTGTTTGAGCACTCCAATATGCATTCCAGAGTTTAACCCAAAGGAGGCAACTTATATACTCACTTGGGCGGCCAGATTGACTGGTTGTTGCATACATCTCAGAATAAAGTATTTTTGGCCACCTCTGCTGAATTAAAGATGGAGTGAAATATTCAAATGTCTACAGATTCAATGTCGGTGAGTGGATGTAGGGCAAGAGGGAGTGGTGGGGATTGTGGCAAAATGGGAATGAACTGCATGTGCAGAGAAGGTACAGCCAGGACTGAGCTCCAGGCACTTGGGATTGGGGGCCCACCAATGGCAGATCCTCTAAGAGAAGCCAGACGTCCATCTTCAACAGCAACTAATTCAATGCAAACAAAACAAAAACACTAGGTGTGTGAAATAAAATGTGTCTGTGGGCCAAAGGCAGTCCCTACTCACCGCTTTCTCCCAAACTGAATGTGTGCTCAGATCGTCAGGCGAACTGTTAAAAAGAAATCACTATTTGGAAGTGTGGTACGTTCATACAATGGAACACTGTACAGCAACGAGAATGAATGATTAGCTATGAAAATGCGAATGATCTTGCAAACACAAGCCAGACACAAAAGAATGCGCCCTGTGTTATTCAATTTCTACAATGATCTACAACAGACAAAACTGCACACTGGTGTTAGGAGTCAGGGTTGCGGCGACCCCGGAGCGGGTTGGTAGTGAGTGAAAGAAGGCTTTGGGGGCAACTGGGTGGGGTTCTCTTTGTGACGATTCATTGAGCTGCACACTCAAGTTTTGAGCATTTTTTTTTTGGATATGTGTGATGCTTCAAAATGGATACAAACATTTTGGAAACACATATACACAGAAATTGTTACCATTTGGGAGTATTTCTCTGGACAGAGCAGGATTGTGTTTGGATAGAAAGGAAACCAAATGCTGAAATAATCAGATGACTCTTTGCTGAATGAATGAAAAGAAGACAATGGTCAGGTATACCCCCATTTGAAATTGCGGGGTTTCATTCAACAGCCTCCCGTTTTTCTCCAGGATTGCTTTACATGCTACTGTCAGTGTTAAGATTTGCGTCTGGCTCTCCTCTTTCACCTACCTTCTCGGGCGTTTGAAATCATAACTTCCTGTGGATTTTAGACATCCAGCTTTCATGGCAAAAGGGTTCCACAGCTAAGACAATAGGAGAAGCTGAAGGCTGAGGTTCTAACTTCCGCCTCTCAGAAGCCGGCTGCAAGAGGCAGGATGGCTTTGGGGGTGATTCGCAAGGCAGGGATGGCTGGGAGGGGAGTGTCTACGGGGGGGTGGGGGCAGGATCCAGCCGGTGGGAGGCTGCCACAGCCACTTCTGCAAAGCCGTATCTCCATTTACAAAGGGCCTTTTCATCCTCTAGTGGCTCCTCAGCACACGTGTCCCGAGGGCCTGCTCTGTGCCAGGTTGCCGTGGTGCCGTGTGCATCCAATAATCACAAAGCCGCAACTACCAGCCGCGGGGAGGTGTCATGAGAGCAGATGGCCTGGAGACCCTCTCTGGTCTCAGCCCCACCTCTCAACAACCCAAACCGACCACTTCCCCCTGCCTCCACTCCCCGCTCCCAGCTAGCCCCGGTCTTCACTGTTCTGCAGCCCACATTTGCCACCTCGCTGGTCTCCTGTCCCACTCAGGCCCCCAAGTCCCTTCTCCGCTGCGCTTTTATAAAACATGAATCAGAAGATGCTCACTCCTAGCCCTACTCCCACCCTGCCCCCGACTGGAAAGTTATCCCCATGCCACATAGAGTAACATCCAAATTCCTTCCCACAGCTCCCAGACCCCCACCCTCCAGCCCCGACGGCCTCCACCGCCCGTCACTCCAGTGACACTGGTCCAGCCCCAGGGCCTTTGCTCCTGTCATACCCTCTGCCCAGACTCTTCTCCCACATCTTCAAAACAGCGGCTGCTGCTTATGACTCAGATGTCCCCACGAATGTCACCTACTCCCAAGAAACGGGCAACACAGGGGCCTCTTGGGAGGAAGACTGCAAAGATGGGGACAAGGGCATGGCAGGGAGAAGCGCTCTGTGTGGCTTGTGCACTGCTTGAATTTTGCACATATTTGAACAAATTCTAATTAAAACAAAAGTGTTTCTTTGGAGAGGCCTTTCTAGGGAGTGATCTCCCCAGTTACTTCCTCTTAGGGTGCTAGAATTTCCCCTCATGAAGTGTTTATGACACTCTGTAATTGCCTTGTTTGTTTAAGGGTTTTTTTTTCTTTCTTTTTTTAGTTTATTGTCTATCTCCCCTTCATGAGGACATGAAGACTCTGCCTGTCTTTTCCACCCCGTGGCACATAGTAGGTGCTCAAGAAATATTTATTGAATAAGTGAAAACAGAAAGGAGGGCAGGAAGGAAGAATGTCTGAGTTGATCCTCGGGAGTTAATCGAGCGAAGCTGGGGTCGGGAGTGTTGGGCTCAGTTCCAAGCAGAGGGAACAGGTGGCAGTTTGAAGACCTGAATGAAGAAGGTTAATGGCACTAGAAGTGAGAGAGCCAGGAGTGGGAGGCAGGCAGGATTATGTCCATTTTACAGAGGAGGCATCTGAGGCTCAGAGACGGCAAGGGACTTGCCCAAATCGCCCAGTGGGACAGGGTCTGAGTTTAGAATCCAGGTTCCAACTCAAGATTAGACAGAACCTCACTTACTGAGCACCTATATGTATTAACTCATGAGGTGAATACTATCATTCCTTCCTCATTCGACAGATAAAGAAACTGAGGCACAGAGAGGTTGAGTGACTTGCCCAAGGTCACACAGCTAGGAAGTAGCCAAGCCTCAGTCTTTCCCTGGCTCCCCATGGCTACTCTCCACCACCCAGCTCTCAGCTCAGACCCCAGAGGGGGCCGTGACCCTCTCTGGAGGTTTGGGCAAAGCCAGGAAATCCATGAAACCCTCCAAGACCTGGGTTCCCCCAACTCCCAACCGAAAGAGCAAAACCAGCCCTGCTCACAAGGCTTCTATGAGAAAAAAGTGATAAAAAAAAAAAATTATAGGACTTGTGATAAAAATAATTGCAGGGCTCCTGGCAAACAGCCCAGCTGTAGAGATACTGACTAATGATAGGAATTTATGGCCCTTGGGCCCAGCCTTTTCCAGACTCAGGTGATAGGAACAGGGTCACGAGTAGGGTCACAGGCAACTCCCAACAGCCCCTTGTGGTGAGGACACTGAGCCTCTCTCCTAGTGGCCCTCGCACTGATTTCAGGGGCTCTCGGAAGACCACTCCCCCAGCCCGCAGGCCACCTTAGTCATCCATCGGGTGGGCCCTGGTGTCTCTGGTTGCTTGCCTCTCTATAAACCTTAACCGATTAGCACTCCACGGTGACTTAGCCCCTTCATCAATTCTCAGGGCCCCAAGGGAAGGCAGGGAGCAGATTTTGGTGGTGGAGGAGGTGGACCAAGACCCAGAGGGGACAGCAATTCGTTCTTCCTGTATCCAGTGGGTGTTTACCAAAAGCTACGCTGTGCCAGCGCCCTTGCTGGGAAGATGGTAGTGACTGGGACAGCAGTGACTGGCCCACGGTCACAGAGGGCTCTAGGGTGGGGGGAAGTCAGGGTTGGACGCTGGGTCCCCAACTCCAAGGATAGTGGTCTCACCACCACAAACAAGACTGGGAATCTCTTGTCCCTTTGGCCAAATTACTCCCTCTTAGGATGCTAGCCCTCCCTGCAGGTGTTCACAGCTAATTCTGAAAGACATCAGAAATGCACGTTAAGCTGGGTGCGGAGTGCCTATAGTCCCAGCTACTCAGGAGGCTGAGCAGGAGGGTCACTTGAGCCCCACTTGGAGGCTACAGTGGGCTATGATTGTGCCACTGCACTCCAGCCTGGGCGACAGAGCAAGACCCTGTCTCTAAAAACAAAAACAAAACCCCCAAAATACACCTTAGAACCCTCTTATTGTTTTTATAAGAAATAGAGTCTACTTATCACAAAAGCTCAAACAATGCAGAGAAGAGCAAAGAAGAAAGTTCAAAATGCTGAAATTTTACTCCCCAGAGAAAAATCACCCTTAGTAGAGGGAGCAGCCGAGAGCACAGCCCACACGCCAGCTTGCAGGCTGCTGCCCGACATCGAGAGCGGAGCCTCTCCTCTGCCCCAGTTCCCCACTTGCGAAACTGGCACCCACAGAACTGTAAGGAGCACAAAATGACTTAACGCTCGTGGAGCACCTAGGACAGCACCCAGCACAGAGTAAGTGCTACCTACCCAGTTGTTCAGTGTATCCTCCTCAGATGTGGCCTCAAACAGATGCATCACACCTGCTTGTCGTTTTAGGATCTCATTTTTTATTTAGTCAAGAAGATATTCTAGGCGTCTTTCTATGTCTATAAGCTTATTTCTGTCAATGAGAATTTGATTTAAAGGCTTAGCAACTTACACATTGAGAAGCCCCTACTCACTGTAGGTCCACAGTAGCGCTCCCTGAGTGTCTGCTGTTTTCTGCCTGTATCTGCACTGACAGCTTTCCGTAGATCCCCAAGGCAGTCCTGTGAATCTCTATCCCGCAGGTGTGGAAACTAGAGCTCATCCACCTGCAGTCCCAGCTACTCAGGAGGCTGAGGCAGGAGGGTCGCTTGAGCCCAGGAGTTCGAGGCTGCAGTGAGCTATGATTGTGCCACTGCCATGTAGCCTGGGTGACAGAGCAAGACCCCGTCTCTAACAAAAGAAAGAAAGAAAGAAAGAGAAAGAAACTAGGGCTCACGGCCCAAACCTTGCCTGAAGTCACAAAGCTGAGCCTTGTACCCCAAACATCTGGACTCTAGAGGCAGAGCTTAATCCCCAAGCAATAGGCCCCTTGCCCATCAGGACTGAAAAACAAGCACTGAGAAATCCAGAGGGCTTTGGAGTCACGTGAACATGACTTTGAATTCCTGCTGTGCTACAAACTAGCTGCGTCTCCTTGAGCTAGTGCCTTATCCTCTCGGAGCATCAGTTTTCTCATCTCTAAAATGGGGCTGCAGATACCCATCTCACAGCATTTCTGTAAATATTGCTACTACCTGGCTAGTCGCTGCTGTTTTTGGAACAGTATTGCATGTGGGGCTCCATCCTAACTGCTTTTCGGACAATACTCATTTAACTGAGAAGCACAGGTAAAGCATCTAACAAGTGAACAGGAATTTTAGTTCCCTTAGAATGTACATGGGATGGTGGGGACTTTGGCTGTTTTTCCCATTGTGTAACAGCAGGGCCTAAAAGAATGCCAGACACGAAGTAGATGCTCAAAAAAAAAAATTGTTGAATGAGTGAATGACTCTAATTTAGCCAATATCCACGACTAAGGGCTCTGCCTTGCTAAGGGTAACCCACCCTTGGCCACCAACAGTAGGAGGAATAAATATATGTTAGTACATTTGTACAGTGGAATACTACACAGCAATGAAAAAGAGTATGTTACTGATGACCACAACAGCATGGGTGACTCTCACAATTATGTTGAAAGAAGCCAGCCACAAAAGGTCACTATAGTTGCCAGATAAAGTTCAGGATGTCCAGTTAAATTTGAATTTCAGATAAACAATGAATAATTATTTTAGCATAAGTATGTCTCAGGAGAAATTCAAATTTAAATGGTGTTCTGGATTTTTTTCTTTTTTTTGAGACAGAGTCTCACTCTGTTGCCCGGGCTAGAGTGCCATGGCATCAGCCTAGCTCACAGCAACCTCAAACTCCTGGGCTCAAGCAATCCTCCTGTCTCAGCCTCCCAAGTAGCTAGGACTACGGGCATGCGCCACCATGCCTGGCTAATTTTTTCTATATATTTTTAGTTGTCCAGCTAATTTCTTTCTATTTTTTAGTGGATATGGGATCTCACTCTAGAAGGCTGGTCTTGAACTCCTGACCTTGAACGATCCTCCCGCCTCGGCCTCCCAGAGTGCTAGGATTACAGGCGTGAGCCACCACGCCCGGCCGATGTTCTGGAGTTTTATGTGCTAAACCTGACAACCCTAAAGATTTCACATCTATGAGGACCTAATTTATATTAGGTTCAGAAACAAGCAAAATGAATAAATGGTGGTCAAGGCCAGGACAGTGGCTGCCCTGGGTGGGATAGCAGTGAGTAGAAAAGGAATCAGAAAAGTTTTACATCTTGATCTGGATGGAGGGTACTTGTGTGTATACACTTGTAACACTTCACGAAGATGCACACTTCGTATTTTCACATTTTACAAGATTTGTGAATTATAAAAAATTAAACTATTTTTTTAAAATAAAAACCATTTTTAAAATTCTACAGAGCAACTCGTGCCCTATGCATACAGTCTTTAGTAATAGCCTGTAACTGACGGGGTGTTTGCAGGGTTAAAATGAGATAAAGTTTGTCCCTCAACACGTTTTAGGATTTCATAGGACGAGTTCAATAAATGGAAGCCATTGTGAAATGTAAAAGGAACGTTGTGTCACCATCATGACCATCATGACGCCCTTCTGTTTTTCTCTATTGCAAATTGATTGGGGTGCCCTCTAGTGTCTACGTTTTGTCATAGCACCTCAGTTACTGCGAAGAACACCCTTTTTCCCAAGGCTTGGAGTTTCAATTCCAAAGGGCAATGCTTTTTCTTTTTTTTCACTCCAGGACCATATAAAAAGGCACCAAAATCCATATCAAACCAATGGGTCCTAAGTCCAACACAAGCCCTGCCTGTGATAGGTAAGTGTGTCAGAAGGAAGGCAGAAGGGAACACACAGATTTTCTTTCTCCCCTTGATTCAAGCGCAATCACAAACATTATCTAGTTTCACGGGAACATTCATAATAATATTTCAACGTAGCATTGCACAAGCTACAAAAATGCTCTGACATTAATAATAATTGCAGCTAGATTTCAGTGACAGCTTCCCGTACCAGGCACCCCACTAAGAGATATACGTCCATTTTTATCTTTAATCTTTAAAATGACCTGTGAGGCATATATTGCCTCGTAGCCTGCTGTTTTCCCCTTCAATAGTATGTTTTGGGCATCTTTCCATGTCAATAAATACAGCTGGGTCGGTACTTGAGTCAAAAGCTGAGAAACTTGAACAGTCAATAGCCACTGCCCAGGTGAAGATCAATAACAGTTAACATTTATTGAGTGCTTTATTACACACCAGGAGCTGGGCTAATTGTTTAACATCAACTATCTCTCATTTGATCCTTGAGGCAATCTCAAGGTAGTATCTAGTATTGTTCAGATGAGGAATCTGAAGCTCAAAGAGGCTCAAGAACACTTTCAAGGTCAGACAGTTCCTGTAAATGGCGGAGCTGGGATTCAAACCCAGGTTGGTGGGATTCTGGTGCTGGGCTCTCAACCAGCATATTCGGAGGGCCATACGAAGGAGGATACAAGGGAAGGTCTTCCAAGCAGGGAAAGGATCCCCCCACCAAGCCTGAAAGCAGGAAGGAGGGTGGTGTGGGCCAAGGCCACTAAGGAGGCAGTTTCTAAAAAGCCACGGTCCTCCATGGAATGGACAGTAAGGCTTCTCGGAGGTGGCACCATTTGGATGGATTCTATGTCTCCAGCCAAGAAAGGAGGTCTTTAAATAGCTTACCAGCTCTGTGGTTCCCTGTCAGACGTACATGGATTCAAATCCTAATTGTGCCACTCTCCAGTTTTTGTTGTTGCTTTTTTTTTTTTTTTAATGGCATTATTGGCCAGGTGAGGTAGCTCATGCCTTTAATCTCAGCACTTTGGGAGGCCAAGGCAGGAGGATCACTTGAGCCCAGGAGTTCAGCCTGGGCAACATATCAAGACCCTGTCTCTATAATAAAAAAAAAACCAAAAAAAATGAAAACAGTATTATTGAGATATAATTGATGTACAATAAACTGCATGTATCAAAATTGCATAATTTGATGAGTTGTGAAATATGCACATACCCATGGAACCACGACCACAATCAAGATGATGAGTGTTTCCATCACCCCAAAAGTTTCCTTTATAAGTCATCCCACCCCCATTCCCAGGCAATCATAGTCACTATAAATTACTTTCTTTCACTATAGGTGGCTCTACATTTTCTGGAATTTTATAGAAATGGAATCATACAATTTGTGCTTTTAAAAATATGACTTCTTTCACTCTGTGTAATTACTTTAAGATTTGTCCATGTTTTTATACACATCAATAGTTTGTTCCTTTTTATTACTAAGTATTACAGTTTTGTTTTTTTTTTCCCAGACAGAGTCTCACTCTGTTGCCTGGGCCAGAGTGCCATGGTGTCGGCCTAGCTCACAGCAACCTCAAACTCCTGGGCTCAAGCGATCCTCCTGCCTCAGCCTTCCAAGTAGCTGGAACTGCAGGTATGCGTCACCATGCCCGGTTAATATTTTCTATTTTTAATAGAGACGGGGGGTGGGTCTCACTCTTGCTCAGGCTGGTCTCGAACTCCTGAGCCCAAACGATCCACCCGCCTCGGCCTCCCAGAGTGCTAGGATTACAGGCGTGAGCCACCGCGCCCAGCTGGGCCAGACTTTTTAATTGCGGTCGTTCTGGATGCACTCATTTTTTCAAACTGTGGATCCCATAGATGGTTTCTTAGACTTTCTGAGCCTCAGTTTTTTTCATGTGTAAAGTGGAGATAATTATATCAGCTCTGACATGTAAAGATGGAGTGAACTAGCACATATGCAGCACGTAGTATAGGCATCAGGACATAGTAGGTGTTTCATATAAGGCGGCTATTTTATTACACTTGAACCCTCAGCCACCTCATGATCTGGCGACTTACCCCAGGACACAGCATCCTCATCTAGATGGTAAAAAGCTGCTTCCCGGACATTCAGCAAGTGCTCTCAGCCTGGAGGAGTAGCAACAGCACGTTGACTGTGCCGGGCCCTGTGCTAGGTGCTTGCGTATGCTGAACCCGTGCAAAGCCCTGTGGGGTATGTGGTTGTTTTCCTTCCACACTGCAGATGAGATAACTGAGGCGTAGTTACCAGTCACTGGCCAAGGTCACACAGCAGTGAAGTGATGGTGCTGGGATTCGAATCTATGTCAGTTGATTTGGGGTCCAGAATTCTCGCTAATGAAGTGCCTGGATCAGGGCTAGTGAAATGGCCCAGTCACAAACGCACCTCCTGATGCCCAGGGTCATCTTCAGTCCCCCAGAAGCAGAGCCTGAGGCAGGGATCAGGTACATGTGGTTTATGAAGGAGGAACCTGCAAGGGATGAAAGGAAGCAGGGCTGGGGTCTCAGGTAAAGTCTAGCAAGGGGACTGGCCTTTTGCACCTTTGTGCCAGTCAGGTGTTGGCTGCAAGCCAGCGTGGGTAAGGGGAATAGCCTCCTGGGTGAGGTGATTCCTCCTGGGTGGGTGATTGTCCTCCACAGGTGGGGGGCGGAGACCAGGAGGGGAGAAGAAGGGTCTCGCTCCAGTGGCCACCATCCCAGCTGGCTTTGAGCTGCCCCCTTCTGTCGTGGAATGCCGCCATGGGCTCCCTGGAGATGGCCATCCGCACAGGGCCCCTCTCACCCTTGGCCTTGGGGGATGCACTTCTCCTCCCGAGGGTCCCTGGCAGCTCCTTCCTCAGCCCTTAGGGGTCCGACCTCCAACTCCAGCATCTTGCTGCTGTCACCCCTCCACCTCTCCAGGAAGCCCTAGGGGACAGGACCCAAGCTGGCCACTTGTGGGTGGGTGCTCCCTGCCCATGGCTGGTCCATGGGAAACACTCGAGCAGCCTGTGCCCTGAAATGCCTGGGAGTGGGGCTCACCTTAGCGCATCCACACTCTCCGGCTCCCTTGGCAACGCAGCCGGGCAGCGCATTCCTCTCCCCCTCTAGACGTCCGCGCCTACATCAGACCCCTGGGTCCCACTCGGGAGTCACACAGGAAGCTCTCCAAATAGTGCCCCCTCAAGGAACAGTCCCCAGGACCACATTCCACCCTTCTGAGCAAAGGGCCACCAAGGAATTCTCGGCTCCCTCTTCCCATCATGTGAGAACTGTGGGTGAATATGGGGGTTTGAGTGGTCATGGCTAAATTTTAGCAGCTGTGGGCTTTAGACTGTGCTCCTGAAAAATGATCACCGGTTGTCACTGCAGAGCTTCCCGGCAACGCTGCACAAGTCCTGTCCACCATCCTGAATCTCAGTTTTCTCATATGCTTACTGGGGTGACAACATCTACCCGATGGGGTTGTTGTGAGGGCTGGGTGACGTGGTGAACTTGCAGAGTGACACTCCAGGATTTCACAGACACAGACCTGCAATGCTGTCTGTGTGTGACCATTCACCAGTGATTTTGCCTCTCCGACTCTGTCTTCTGATCCGTCAAATGATACTCACGACGGCCTCTGCTCTGCGGCATCTCTGAGGTGAGCTGAGCAAACATACACAAGGTGCTTAGCGTCCGCCTGGCTGAGTAAGAGTTCAGCCCGTGCTGGGTGTTATTCCTACAATGGAGAGTGGGCTGACGGAACAGGGGGTGTGGGAGCTCCGCCCCTTCCCGTTCCCTCACTATTCCGGGCCCTGTTTTGGAAATACTTCAGCCCGGCTGGGATCCAGGGCCCTGGGGAACGCAGAGGACGTCCTGTACCTCCAAGTGGCCCTGCTGACTCAGATTAGGAAATCAATGTGGGACCACAAAAACACAGCTGGGCTCTTACCTCTTCTGGGAATACGCACAGCCAACCTGTGCGCACCTCTTTATCCCCAGGGGCTGGCTCTGTTCTAGGTCCTGATCCTGAGGCCAGCGGGCAAAAGGCTAGCACAGCAAGAAACAGGAGTCTCTGCCCCCTTAAAGCACTCCAGGCCCATGGGTCACAAGCTTCGCACGACCCTCTGATTGGGGTCAAGCACGTCTGGTGCTTGCCAAGCCTCTGACTTCTCCCAGCCCTCGCCTGGACGCTTCTCAAGCCAAGCCAGGCTCCGGACCACTGGTTGGGCAACCCATGACCTCAGACTAGGTCAGACCCATCAGGTAAGCATCTGTTTAAGAGTATAGAACATTTTGTTCTTTAGAATCCCAAGGGACAGAGTCTGAACCTTCCCCACCCCCAGTTCAAGCTCCTCTCCCATCCCTTACGGCCAGTTACTTACTTTGTAACTTTGGGCAAGTCCCTTCGCCTCTCTGGGTTCCAGTTTCCCATCCCTCAAGCGCAGGCTAACAAGTACCTCTACCTCCCAGGGCTGTTTGTGAGACTCATGTGACGAATGTCAAAGGACGGCACGCACACAGGCAGGCACTCAATAAGGGGGGGAGTTATTATTGCAGACAGGGGCTCTGTAAAAAGTAGAATGGTATATATATCAATATGACAGTGGGTGACAGTACAGACCTGGGAGCCAGACTGCCTGAGTTCAAACCCAGGCTGCTCTGCCACCTCCTATGTGGCCATGAGTAAGCTCTCTGAGCCTCAGTTTTATTCTCTGTAAAATGGCTATAATCATAATCAGGTTGTGGGGATTCAATTAGATCAGATGCCCTGGGAACAGTGCCTGGCACATAGTAATCACCTAATAAGTATTAACCATTTTTGATGAGTCGGGGTTTTTGAAAGGACTCACAGGGAACTCATTTTAGTGAGCATCTACTATGTACCTGGTACCACCAGGAGCCAAACATTCATACACCTGTATATGTACATATACACACACATACAGTGAGGCGGGTACTTCTGTTTTCATTTTTTGAAATCTTTATAGTGTAAAACAAAACACATGCAGAAAACCACACAAATTAAATTTGTAGCTTATTGAGTTATTTCAAGGCAAACACCCTTGTAACCACCATCCAGATCGAAAAATAGAACTTTTCCAGCCACCCCAGTAACACCACCCCCAATATACCCCATTCCTAAAGTAATCACAGCTGTTCCCCTCAAAAGTAACCACTAACATGACCATTATAGTAATTATTTCTTTGCATTTCTTTAATGTCCTACCATGTACAGACAACATCCCCTGTAGCCCCAAATGCCAATAGTGTCAAGATTGAGAAACTCTGCCCTGTACCAAGGTGCCATCCTAAATAAGCCTTACCTTCGAATCAATACTAAAGCTGGTCCTAGGAGACCGTACGAGCTCAGAATCACATGCCTTGAAAACAGAGACAGCTCAGGCATTTCTAGCCTCCTCCAGCACATACCCACCCAATGCCAGGATTTCTTTCTTCAGAGACTGGATAAAGCTAGGAGAGCAGGACGTTTGGAGTACTCCAAACCAAGACACAGGGCAAGCTGCCCTCTGCTGATCTTTCCGCGCGAGAGGCGGGTGATCATAACCAATAAGCAGACATTTCATGATACAACGTACCAGGACTCTGCACGTGCCATTCTGCTGAATCCTCCAAGGACCCCCTAGAAACAAGGGCCACATGCACATTTTATACGTAAGGAAATGGGTCTTTTCAAGGGGTTACTAAGAGACTCTCACTTCTGAGTGTCCAAGGCAGAAGACAGAAGTTCAAATCCCAACTCAACCACTTAGTCATCATGTGACCGTGGGCAATTTCTTGTCCTCTGAGCCTGTTTCCCAACCTGTAAACACAAAAATATAGATCTGTATGACCTTTAGAGCAAAGTAAAATTTGGGACTGTGGTGTCATACAGATGTGAGCTCAAATCCAGCACTGTCATTGACTATCTCAATTGAGCCCTTAGGCAAGTGACATTTTCTTTCTGGATTTTAGTTTTCTCTTTTGCAAATAGGACAATCCTAGCTTGCTGTTCACAGGGGTGTTGTAAGGCACGATTGAGATCATACAAGCACAGTGCCTGGCATGTGTTATTGCTTTTGAGCAAGTGGAAATTCTTTTAGTCATTGTTGTTTATCTGAGACCTTCTAATCCTGAGATAACTTAGTTCTCTAAAATGTAACCTCCTTGTTCAGGAGGAACAAGAAATAATGGCCCTCAATTGAGGGATGGGGCAGAGGCTTCAGGGTCATCTTTGAAACCCTTCCCAGCCCTGCCCTGCCCTTGAGACCAAGTTCTTGTCCTCCTGCTGGCAGCATCTAGGCTTGTAGTCTGGGCTCCCTATACCGCCAGTAGATCCTGGGTTTGGGTTGAGGAGACAAGCTTATCGCAACACCAAAGAAAGTGTGGTTTGGACAGGGTTATCCCTCACCCTTTGCCACAAGAGCTGCCATTTATTAAGCACTTATTGTTTGCCTGGCATAAGGAAAGATGTTTCCTCTTATGAGTTCATTTAATCAGCTTTTTGCCCATGAGGAACTAGAAGCTTTAGGAGTTTGAGTGACTTGGCCAAGGTTACACAGCTGGGATTAGGGTTGCCAGATTTTGATAGGATAAATAGTGTCCCCCGCCCACCCCCCCCACACACACAAGATGTCCTCATGCTAATGTCCGAAACCTGTGAATATCTTACCTTACCAGGTAAAAGGGATTTCATAGATGTGATTAAGTTAAGGACCTTGAGGTGGGAGGATTGTCCTGGATTATCTGGGTGGGCCAAGAGTCCTTACAAGAGCGGGTGGCAGGAGGAGCAGAGTCAGTAGTAGGTGTGACAACAGAAGCAAGTGGTTGAAGTGATTTGAGGAAGGGGCCATGAGCCAAGAAATGCAGGTGGCCTCTGCAAGCCGAAAAAGGAAAGGAAACAGATACACCCCTGAAGTCCCCAGAGAGAATGCAGCCTTGCCAACACCTTGATTTTAGCCTTCTTACCTACAGAACTGTAAGCGAAAAATTTGTATTGTTTCAGCCCACTAAGTTTGTAGTAATTTGTTATAACAGCAATAAAGAACTAATACATAGATTTAACAAAAGCAAAACATTACAGAACAACAACCAGGATCACCAGTTAGATTTGAATTTCTGATAAACAATTTGTAAAGTATAAGTCTGTCCCAAATGTTGCATGAGACATACTTAAAAAGAAATTGTTGTCTATCTGAAATTCAAAATTTAACTGAGTGTTCTGTATTTTATCTGGCAACCCTAGAAATGATGGAATGAGAGCCGGAGTCAGAACTCACGACTCCCTGGCCACCCTCATGCTGCCTCCCCCCAACCCACACACACACTGCACACAGTCTAGCATCTGGCAGAGACTGCTATGTCACCTGGTTTGGAATCTCTGCCTTTGGAGCAACCAATCCCAGAGCAGCTGTGGTGGGAGGGATTCTGGAATGCTAATCCTGAGGGCTGGGTTTGAAGCCCTTTACCACACTGATTGCCAGTTTGCCTTTCATGACATAGGAGAATTGTATAAATAAAAGGATTTAATGAGATAATAAATGTAAAGCACCAGGTACATGTTAGTGTTGTCAGCGGAAAAGAAGCCAAACTCTATAAAATAATTTAAAGAGGTTTATTCTGAGCCAAATTTAAGGACCCAAGAAACCTTGAGCAAGTGGCCTCGCTGTGGTTGGGTTACAGCTTGGTTTTATACATCTCAGGGAGAAGTCATAAATTAATACATAGAAGGCATACATTGGTTTGGCCTGAAAAAGTGAGCAGTCTGTTAATCAGAGTCAAGCTACCGGCCATATATTTGTTGTGTAAGTTGAGGCCCTGCAGGTTTGTCTAGCAAAGCCTTAGCCTGTTAGTGAGTTACAAAGGATATTTACAAGAAGGGTGGGGGGTCATGATGAGGCATGTCTGACCTCTCTCCTCGCCGCAGGCAATTCAGTTTTAGGGTATCCCCTTGACCAGGAGGGGGTTCATTCGGTCAGCCGGTGGGGAGAAGCCTTAAGATTTTATTTTAGTTCACAGTGTATTCTTAGAAAATGGCAGCTTCTTTCCTTCCTTCTCTGGGCCTCAGTTTCCCCATCTATAAAGCTGGTTTGACAGGCTCCTCGCGCTCTCGATCCAGACCCGGCCCCACAGCTCGGAGTCCGGCCGCCAGGTGGGGACAGAACGCCTGCTTTGCGGGGAGATGTCGCACATGCGCACTCCCGGGCGGCGCCCCGCCTTCCCACGCCCTGGATACGTCACTTCCGGCGCGAGGGGCCGGGCCTGGCCGGGCCGGGAGTGCGGGTCGGTTTTGTGCGCGCTGCAGGACGAGGCTCCAGCCGCCGATTGACCCGCGCTCCGCCCCGTAGCCGGGCCGGTGAGTGCCCGCGAGCCCGTCCGTGTGCCCTGGGGACCGAGGAGAGGGCCCCTGTGAGGGAGGGATAACCGGAAGTGGGGCCCAGAGGAACGAGAGACCCCAGGAAATGGGGACACTTGGGGAGGGGGTGACAGCCGGAAGTCGGGGCCTCGGAAGGTTGTCAGCGGGCTATGGGGGTCTCTGGGGTTCCAGGAGAGATGGCTGCCTGACCTGTCCTTGTTGGGGGCTGGGGTGGGGAGGAAGGTGATGCTCCACAAAATGATGGGCTCTAGGTAGGGAAGATGCCCAGCTTCACCCCAACAAATGATGTTTGCATTCCATCTAAATCCCCACCTATCAGCTCGCTCAGCAGACTGACTGAGCCCTGGAGATTAAACATAAAGCTCCAGGTGGAGGGTAGAGAGCTGAGCCCAGGTTGGGGCTAGACACATCCTTGCTCTGCCTCACAAGGTGTGTACCTTTCGGCGCGTCGCTTAACCTCTTATCTTCTGGTATTTACAGAGCACTGACATGTGCCAGGCACTGGGGCTGGCAGTGAACATGGCAGGCAAGTTCTCTGCCTTCGTGGGATTTGCATTCTAGGGGACAGTTTCCTCCTTTGTAAAGTGAGAACAGTAATAGTGCTGTCGCCATATATGGTGAAGATTACATGAGGAAACGATGTATGGGGCTTAGCACCATGCTTGATACATGGTAAAACACTCAAGTACATATTATCTCTTCTCATCATTCCTCTATAATATAAGCTTCGTAAGGCAAAGAATGAGATCGTTTGCTGCTGTGTGCCCAATGCCTGTGAGCACAACGCCTAACACATAGGGTTGGGATCAGTAATCACTTGAGGAATGAATGGGTGGTGAAACTGACTCCGAGGAGTTTGATAGCACTGGACTGCAATTTCTAAAGAAGAAATAGGAGCCCAGTGCTGTAGAAAACTGGAGAGAATCACCTTGGGTGGGAGGCAGGGAAGGCTTCACAGAGGAGGTGACATTGCAGCTTGAAGGTGATGAGATGTCTGGTTAGGAACAAACAAGGAGAGGAAATATCAGAAGTGCACGAGGTGTTCTGATAATGCTGGGCCATTTGTTTGTTTTGGCTGGCATTTAAGGTGCATCGAGGTGGGAAATGAGGCTGGAGAGGGGCCTTCAGGTGAGGCCTGTAGCCCATGGATAACTGCAGTTTATCTCCCAGGTAAACACTAGATGGAGATTGCATGCATCTCTTGGAGACTTCCGTGGAAACAGAGCCATTATTGTTGTTCCATTCCTCACTCAGCATACCTCTGCCAAGCAGATTAAACTCATTCAACAAATATTTATGGAGTGCAGACCTTGTGTCTAACACCATGTTAGGCGCTGAGCTTAAGGTGATGAGCCAGACAGACAGGGGTGTTGCTCATAAATTGCCTACAGACAATTACAACGGCATGGGAGAAGTGCTATGCCAAAGAGCTCTGGTGTGGGGGCCGCCTACCCTGGCTTGTCAGCAAACGCTGCCTGCTTCAAGCCACCATCATCCCTCACCCGAATTATTGCAGTAGCCGCTAAGTGGTCTCTTTGCCCCAGTCCTCGCTCCCTTACGGTCCATTCTCAGGACAGCAGAGTGATTTTTTTAAAATACTAATCAGGATCATGTCACTCTTCCCCAAACCCTCCATGGTGTCCACCTCACTCAAAGTAAGTCACAATACTTGCCCACAAAGCCCTGGCCTTTGGGGTTCCCAGTAAGTCTCTGCAATCATCTGCTAGTATTTTCTACCTTGCTCACTTGGCTCAAGCCACACTGGCCTCCTTACTGTTTCCCTAAAAAGCGAGGCATGTTCCTGCCTCAGGCTTTGCACTTCTTCTTCTTCCCCCAGATATACATGGTTCACTCCTCCTTCATCTTTGCCCAGCTGTCACCAGCGTGAGGCCTTCCCTGACCACCTAATTTAAAATTGCAGCCCCTATCCCTGGGTACATCCAACCCCTTTCCTTGCTCTGTTTCTCTCCATGGTACCTACCACCTTGTAGTGGACTATATAGTTGATTTTGTTTATTGTGTCTCTCTCACTAGAATCTAAGCTCAATGAGGACAGGACTTTTTGTTCACTTCCATATCCCCGGTACCTGGAAGAGAGCCTGGTACACTGTAAGTGTTCGATGTCTGTTGAATGAATGAAGTGGTAGTTCATCAGGACTTAAGGGTGAATCAGTGTTGGTCAGGGGAAAATCTAGAGTGAGCATGCTAGACGGAGGAAACAGGATGTGCACAGGACAAGAGAACACACCTTTGGGGAGAAGCAGAAAAAGCTGGGTAGAGCTGGAAGTTGGAATGCGAGGAATAGAGAAGGCAGACCTAAGATTGAGAGGGCATGGCCTGCTCACTCTGGCTGTAGTGGAAAGGGCGGGAGTCCAACTAGGTGCAGTCAGGACATCAAAGGTATGTGCATGGACCCCTGAGACAGTCCCTGCTTTCCCTGTTGAGCTTGCAGTGGAGGGCCAGTGACAGCCTGTCGACAAGAGTCTGTAGTCCCAGCTACCTGGGTGCTGAGGCAGGAGGATCAATTGAGCCCAGGAGTTTGAGATTGCAGTGAGCTGTGATGAGGCTACTGCACTATAGCCCAGAGCAAGACCCTGTCTTAAAATAAATAAATAAATAAATAAAGACTTAGGGTTTGGAACTGGGCAGTCCTGCTGCTACCTTATTCTTGGAATATCTAAGGCAGCTGTTTTGTTTTTGTTTTTCATTCAGTAAGTGTGTCAGTTCAGGTCCTCTGAGAAGCAGACACTGAGATTAGGCATGCCAGAAATTTAGAGGCATCACTTGTGAAGGATAAAGGAGCAAGGAGCTGGGGAAGTCAGGAAGAACCTTGGGCAGTGATGCGGGTCTGGCCCTGTGAAGGAGGTTTGGAAAGGAAGAATGTCTCTGACTGCAGTGCAGTCCCAAGAAGGGTTTGGCCATGCCAACAGGGAGTCCTCGAGCCCAAGATGCCTGTTAGAGGAGTCCCGTGTCTCACCCACGCATTGGCTGGAGTGGTCCGTGGAGAGTGTGGCATCCCCTGGACGTCAATCCAGAGGGACAGCGGTGGGGCCATTCGTCAATTCTGTTTTCCCAGCAGCTATTCCTGACCAGTGCATTTTCATGGCCGCCATGTTAAGTTATGTGGGTACATGGTAAAAAATTCAAACAGTATAGTAAAATGTCTCTTTCTCATTTTATTTTGATTTTCCTTTTAGAGACAGAATCTTACTCTTGCCCAAGCTGGAGTGCAGTGGTGCAATCATAGCTCACTACAACCTTGAACTCCCGTGCTCAAGCTATCCTCCTGTCTCAGCCTCCTGGGTAGCTGGGAGTACAGATGCACCATCACACCCGCCTAATTTTTAAAATTTTTTGTAGAGACAGGGTCTTGCTATGTTGGCCAGACTGATCTCCAACTCCTGGGCTCAAGTGATCCTCCCACGTCAGCCTCCCAAAGTGCTGGGATTACAGGCGTGAGCCACCGTATACCCGGCCTTTCTCATTTTAAATGTTCTGTTCCCTAGAGGTAACCATTGGTAACAGTTTCTTATATCTCCTTCCAGAAATTTTCTGTGCATTCACAAGTGGATATATATTTTAAAAACATAAATGTGATTATTTTCTGCACACTGTTCTGCAACTTGCTTTCTTTTTTCTTAACATGTCAGTTCATAAAGATCTGCCAGATTCCTTTTCATGACTGGATTGCACCCCGTTCATATGGTAATATTATTTAACCAATCTCTTCCTGATGTGCACTTAAGGTGTTTCTAATCTTTTATCATTATAATCAATACTTGTACTTTGCGCATACATACAGGCGTATGTCCTAGAAATCATTCTGATAGATATTGGCAAACTGCCCTCCAAAGAGGCTGTGTCACCTTGTACTCCCACCAGCAGCAAGCATATCAGAGTACCTGTTTTTTATTTTTGCCTATCTGAATCTCAGAGTTGTTTTAGTTGACATTTATTTCATGACGAGTAAGGTCACGTGCCTGTTCCTACACTTGTAAGCAAGGCCGTGTGTTTGCCGAGGAGTGTGCGTCTTGTGCCAGAGCTGCTGGGTGCCTCTCCGTAGCCTCTAACTGCAGTCAGTCTGGGGTCGGACCTGTGCATATGGTTCAGATCCAGTTCATTCCCCAGGTTTGAGAAACACTGCTCTGATGTTACTTGGCTTTGACAAAAATGTGCCTGTCCCCTGTGTCATGCTGCCCCTGGCGTTTGAAATGAGCACTGCTAAGCTTTATTAACTTCACTTGGGGCTTCTGTGTTGGCAGGGATCCTGGTAGCTCATGTCAAAAGAAAGCGATTCTCTGAGAACCAGCCCTTCTGTGGCCTCCCTCTCCGAAAATGAGCTGTCGCCACCACCTGAGCCTCCCGGCTACGTGTGCTCGCTGACGGAAGAACTGGTCACCAAAGCCCGGGAGGAGCTGCAGGAGAAGCCAGAATGGAGACTTCGGGATGTGCAGGCCCTTCGTGACATGGTGCGGAAGGAATACCCGAACCTCAGCACGTCCCTCGATGACGCCTTCCTGCTGCGCTTCCTCCGAGCCCGCAAGTTTGATTACGACCGGGCGCTGCAGCTCCTGGTCAACTATCACAGCTGCCGGAGAAGTTGGCCCGAAGTCTTCAATAATCTGAAGCCGTCAGCCTTAAAAGATGTCCTTGCTTCTGGATTCCTCACCGTGCTGCCTCACACTGACCCCAGGGGCTGCCATGTCCTCTGCCTCCGCCCAGGTATTCTCCTAGACCGTTGTGGGGTGCGTGTACAGCCTGCCCGGGATGTGTCTGTCCAGCTCCACCTTCCTTTCCTAGTCCCTTTTGTACCCCTCTTTGTGGTCAAGGCTCCTTTGATTGCAGAGACAAAAACCTACTCAAACCGACTTAAGAGAAGAGGAGACTGGAGTATCTCCTAGAACCAGAGAGCTGAAAGTGCAGCAGCTCTGCTAGGCCCCAGAACCAAGAACCAGCATGCCCCCAGGAGCCGACAGCCATTCTCCCTGTCTTTGCCTCGAACTGTCTGTGTGTCCTTGGGGCCACACATTTCTGCTGCCTTTTGCATATCTTCTTTACATCTTTTTCTGTAGACTGGCTTTTGCTGCCTCTGTGCACATAGCTACATCTGGCACCCCTAAGCTCTCAGGTTTGCCTGACTACTCAATTAAGTTCCTCAATGCAGATTCCAGATTTCTAGGGGAGACAGTCTGGTGGGCTGAGGAATCTGCCCCTGGTCGTAGGACACAAGCATGGCTGCCAGGACCCTCCCTGACCTCCTTTGTGAGTGGGCCGAGGTGCAGGAATCAGTGAAAGGGTGTGGGCCTGGCAGATGCCTGTAAGTTACCTACTCCTCCTGCAACCTTTCCTTTCTTTCCTCCACTTTGTTAAGCCACTGACAAGATTCACTTTATTTTTTTTTTCTTTCTTTCTTTCTTTTTTTTTTTTTTTGAGACAGAGTCTCACTGTGTTGCCTGGGCTAGAGTGCTGTGGCGTCATCCTAGCTCACAGCAACCTCAAACTCCTGGGCTCAAGCGATCCTACTGCCTCAGCCTCCCGAGTAGCTGGGATTACAGGCATGCGCCACCATGCCCGGCTGATTTTTTCTATATAGTTTTAGTTGTCCGATTAATTTCTTTCTATTTTTAGCAGAGACGGGGTCTCGCTCTTGCTCAGGCTGGTCTCGAACTCCTGAGTTCAAACAATCGGCCCGCCTCGGCCTCCCAAAGTGCTAGGATTACAGGCGTGAGCCACCGCGCCCGGCCCCAAGATTCACTTTAGATTGATTTTTTTGATCTTAGCACTTCATGATAGTAATCAGGATACCTTACATTTCTTTAGCATGGTAGTTTGTCATGGGGGGAAGCTCCTTGCCACCTCCCAGCAAAGAGCAATTATACACGACTAGGGGATACTAGAACTTGAGACTTCTGATTCTTAATCATGTTCTCTTCCATGACACCAAATGCATTATAAACTTGAGAGTGTTTTCCACTCCACCCCCAACTTCAACATTTTCCATCAAACCAGAGCTGAGAAAAAAAATTGGAAATAAGATGCGATGTTCTTCCCAAGCAAGCCAGGGAATAAGAACACGCTGACAGCCCTCTTTTGCTCATGCATACAAACTCCTCTTGAAGGCAAGTCTGATGGGGAGTGGACACCTCCACGTACTTCCCTCTGCCTTTAGTCATTCACCAAACTCTCTTTGGAGACTAAACTATTCTCCAGCCTGTTCTATGTAGCAGGCACAGTGTGAACAGCTTACCTGCTGTTTTAGGCACTTTGCAGGAGTGTTTATTTTAAAATAAGCAATGCAGTGCAGATTTCAGGGCACCGAGAGATCTAGAAACCAGTTAACGGGTTTTTCTGCTGCAATCCTATACTCAACCCCTAAAAATATTACAAAACAGTTAGATATTACCACACTGGTTGCACCTTTGCTTGTGTGGTTTCAACCCTTTGCTCATGAGATGAATTTTTTCCCTGTATGCCTGAAGCAGATCTGAACCCTTCCCCACTGACCGAATTTTTTAGGAGGCGGCATTCACAGAAGGTTTTGTTCTCAACTGTCTTATTAAAAAAAATTTTTAGGCCGGGTGTGGTGGCTCAAGCCTGTAATCCTAGCACTCTGGGAGGCCAAGGCGGGAGGATCACTCGAGGTCAGGAGTTCGAGACCAGCTTGAGCAAGAGTGAGACCCTGTCTCCATTAAACATAGGAAGAAATTAGCCGGACAACTAAAAATATATAGAAAAAATTAGCCGGGCATGGTGGCACATGCCTGTAGTCCCAGCTCCTGGGAGGCTGAGGCAGGAGGATCGCCTGAGCCCAGGAGTTTGAGGTTGCTGTGAGCTAGGCTGATGCCACAGCACTTTAGCCAGGGCAACAGAGTGAGACTCTGTCTCAAAAAAAAAAAAAATTTTTTTTAAAGTCCGTTAATTTAATTTTTTGAATTAAAAAAGAACATTTTTTTTACATTTTTGTTATTTTCTTTTTTTACCTTGCAGCTCCAGCTCAAAGAATGCCTTTTTTTAAGCTCTTTTCAGGGATATGTGATTGAAAGGGATGATATCCAGTTATGAAGAGGCAGGTTTAACAAGCAGCAACATTAAACAGCAAGCTAGCATAATTTTTGGACAAAGATTTTTCATAAGAATTTTATACATATTATAGATCCCATTGGTGGGAAATGTGAAGTTTTACCTTTCTAAGAAGGTGGCATACAAGCCTTGGTAGGATTTTCTTGAGAATAGCAATTACTCAAAAATCATCATTTTCATCTTATTTCCAAAGAGAGGAAAGAATCATTAAAAATATGGGAAGTATTAAAGGAATGTCCACGCTGGAAAGGGGGGTATGGTGAGGGGTATCCTAATAGCTTATTCTCCATACTCACAATAATCCCCCCCAAAGGTGGTGTTTGAGTTAGGACTCTTTTGGGGTGGCATGTGACAGAAAGCCAACTCAGGCTGGATTAAACAAAAAAAGAGATCTCATTTGCTCAGATAACTGAAGTCTGAGCACAGCTGGACTCAGGGGCTCAAACTCCAGCATTGGAAAACTGTCTCCACTGCTGCTGTCCTCAGCATGGGCTTCCTTCTCAGACCAGCTCTTCTCTCATGGGGCTCCTGAATCTCAGCTCACAGCCTCACCACCACAAGAGGGAAGAAAGATTTTTTTCCAAAGGGCCAAGGTCCCAGAATTGAGTCTCCCTGGCTCAGCTTGGCCTGGCTGGGATCACACACTGTGGCCAGGAAGACATAATACCAGATTGGCCAATCAGTTCCCAATCACTTGCCCACTGCTGGAGTCAGAAGTCAAGTCAGTTCTATCCAAATTGCATGGCTAGAGTGGGAGAAGGTGGTTCCCAAGGAAAACCAGGGGAGATATCTAATAGCAGGAACCATAGATGTCCATGGAAGTAGGTATTATAATTAGCCGATTCTGTCCTATTCTACTTGTGCATAGTGAGGAAGTAACTTGCCCAAGGTCACACAGCTAGTAAGCTTCAAACCCCCAGGTGTGTCTGACTTCAGAGCTCATGCTTTTAACCTCAGCACTCAATTGCATTTCCATTTCAGAATCTGCTGCTGTGTTTGGAGTTAAGAAACATTGGCTGCTGCTTAAAGTGTCCCATTTACTAACCTAAATGGAATCATGGCCATTTGTATATCTTTCTTTTCCATTTTGAAACAACAGTTTTAGAAAGGAGATAAATCTTTGTCTGATCACTTATTTATATTCACTTCTGTAACATACTGTCCATCTCTTATGACCTTAGACAGATGGATACCGAGCAACTACCCAATTACCGAAAACATCCGAGCCATATACTTGACATTAGAAAAACTCATTCAGTCTGAAGAAACCCAGGTGAATGGAATTGTAATTCTTGCAGACTACAAAGGAGTGAGCTTATCAAAAGCATCTCATTTTGGCCCTTTTATAGCCAAAAAGGTGATTGGCATCCTCCAGGTATGGCCCCTTTTTGTCGTGTGCCTGTTGTGTGGTTGCTTTGGGTTCCCCAGGGCCCTGTCCATTTACTGCAGGTCCCACGTGATACACAAAGCTATATCCCACTCGTGCAGTCAGAAAGATACAAGAACATCAGAGGAAGAAATTTAACTGTCCTATTTATCACCCATTCTCATCAGGGTCTCTAATACTTTTAATCTGGACAAGGTCAGTATTAGGGCAAGAGTCCAGAAAACCAGGAAAATGCTTTCTATTTTTATCTTTTTGGTCCAGAAAGCAGAGGAGGAATTCTCCTAACAAGCAAAACTGAGAAACTGTGCTTCCGCCTGAGTGCTGGAGCCCCTCTCTTCCCCCCTGCCCCCATCCTCTGTGGACCTGGGGACGTGGAGCTCTGTTGGGCTGTACCTTCATCAGATGGTTCACACCTCAAGTGTTGTGTACATTTCAGAACACAAGTCACTGGGGACCATGAAGTTCCTTCCATATCTGCACAGTGTTTAATAATTTGCTTTTAATGTCATTAGAACCCATTCAGTCCTTCAAGGAATCCTGTGAGATAGTCAAGGCAAGAATTACTTTTCCTTTTTGATAGATGGGGAAACTGAGGCCTAGAGAAGATACAGCCTCACCACAGTCTCACAGCTGTACGGGTTTTGGTTCCTTATTCATTCTGACCGACCACATGGGGTGCCGTCTCTTGGGAACTATGGGGCACCAGTGATTATAACAGTTCTTCTCACTGAATTCCACAAATTCTGTGAGTGTCTGAGCCCCTACCATGCACAAGGCTTATTATTTAAACAAATCAATGCTGCATTTAGACATTATCATAAATTCGAAATCTGGCCTTGAGCCAGCGCTCTGGCTTTCCTTAGCTTGCACTTTTTTGATGCCTTCTGCTGAATACCGTGTCGATTCGAGTGTCAGGGTACAGAGTTGGGATCACTGTTTTCCTAGTGCTGTAAGATCATCTGGAGGGGAAAAAATTTCCAGGGTTAATAAGTTTGGTAAGTGTGGTCCCTTTTTTGTGAATTTCACCATATACCTTTACATATTGAAGCCTCTGAACGTGGCTGGAGTTAAGGAAACCCGTTTGATTATACTTAGTCTACTAGGAGGCCATGAGGATCAGGCCAGACTGATGTTGGGGCTTAAAATGAAGATTTAACTGGGGGTGGCAGGTGCGGAAAGGTCCTCCCAATGTTCTAACACCCTTTTGCTTTCCCCCCACAGGATGGTTTCCCCATTCGGATAAAAGCAGTCCATGTAGTGAATGAACCTCGAATATTTAAAGGCATTTTTGCCATCATAAAACCATTTCTGAAGGAGAAAATAGCAAACAGAGTAAGTGATGTTCCTATTGACTTCAGAGACTTTAATATATTTTTCTCCCTTGATTTATTTGTGACATCTAGTACTTAGTTTATTATTTTTGCCCTGGGACTACTAATTTGGAAAGAAGTAAAGGGTTACAGATAAAATCAATGAACAATCCTGTTGTGAGGGGAAGATGAAATTAGTAAGAATGTAATATTTGCCAGTAGAGAGAGCAGAGCCAGGATTTTTGTCATAAGTCATAAGTTGTGTATCATTTAGACTTTTTGGTATCCTGGCTTGGGCATTGGGAACCAACATTGCATTTTATGTGTAAGAGGACATAGAAAAGAGAAAGAGCAAAAGATAGTCACAGGGCAGATAGTTTAAAAGAGCTACGGTCATTTCTTACTACGGAATCTTGGGATTTAAAAATGCTATTTAAGACTTTCCATTTACCTAATATGTTGTCTCACTGTGTAAAGTTTGCAGGGCAATTCAAGATTTAAAAGATGTGTGTTTAGCTTACTTCTTATTTAAAAAGGGATGGATGACACTTTAAAAGACAATCTTGGCCAGGCACAGTGGCTCACACCTGTAATCCTAGCACTCTGGGAGGCCGAGGTGAGAGGATCGCTTGAGCTCAGGAGTTCGAGACCAGCGTGAGCAAGAGTGAGACCCTGTCTCCCACTAAAAAATAGAAAAAATTAGCCAGGCGTAGTCATGCGTGCCTGTCGTCCCAGCTACTTGGGAGGCTGAGGCAAAAGGATCCCCTTGAGCCCAGGAGTTTGAAGTTGCTGTGAGCTAAGCTGATGCCATGGCACTCTAGCCCAGGCAACAAAGTGAGACTCTGTCTCAAAAAACAAAACAAACAAAAAAAAGACAGTCTTCTTTTCTGACCCAGGAGAGCCACCTCTCTCTGAACCTTTCCCAGTACTACTGATTCAGATGGGATGGGGAGTATTTTTCTCTTTCTTCCCTAGGCCTAGGAAGCTCAATCCAAAGACTGGGTTGTAAATTTTATATGCTTTTTCAAAGAAGAAACATATAGAGACAAAGAATCTCAAGGTCACAAGGGAGAGAACTTAAAAACTCAGATGTGGATTTCTAAGCCTTTTCTCTGAAGATTTTGATTTATCACCTCAAGGGCAGAGCCCATGGATCTGTGCTTTTAAAATCTCCTTAGGTGATTCTGATGCATAGCTAGGTTTGCAAACAATTTAGTGGCCTCCCTGCCTGGGAGTGAACCCTTGTTTGTTCCTAAAAATTCTGTTTGGAACTTTTACCAAAGAAACCTTTGGATGGGTCTTTTATATCTGTGAAATGCCCTTTTGTAGCCCATGGTGTTGTTCGTTTGTTCCTTTGAATGTTCATTCATTCAAGAATATTTATTGATCAACTATTATGTGCAAGTATGTTCTGTATGAACAAAACAGACCCAAATCCCTGCCCCTAGGAAGCTTACATTCTAGAGATACAATGAATCATGTGTGTTATCTAGTATTAGGATGTGATAAGAGCCTATGGAGAAAAATAAAGCAGAGAAAAAGGATAGTGTGTGTGAGAGGTGGGGAAGGGTTGCAGTATCCAATAGGGTGGTTAGAGGTGGTGGCATTGAGAAGTTGACATCAAGCAAAGACTTGAGAGGAGAGGGAGTGAGCCATACAGGTACCTGGGAGACCAGCAATGACACGACCCTGAGGTGGGAACATGCCCAGCACGCTAGCAGAGCAGCTAGAAGTCTGGTGCAGCTGGTGCCAAGAGGGTGGAGGGGAGAGTTGGTCGGAGGAGGAGTCAGAGAAGTGAGGGGACAGGTTGTGACAGGCCTTGTGGGCCATCTTGTGGACTTTGGCTTTTAGTCTGTGAGGTGGGAGCACTGGAAGGTTGTAAATAGAGGAATGACATGATCTCACTTACACTGAAAGGAGCTCAGATTGCAAAGGGTCAAGAGTGGGAGCAGGGAGACCAAGTAGGAGGCTGCTGTGGGAATCCAGGTGAGAAGCGATGGTACCATGGGACCATTAGGGTGGCCACCAAGTGGTTGGATATTGGATATGTCTCGCAGGTCCAGCCAACAGGGCATGTGGTATAAGGAAAAGAGAATTAAGGATACTCCAAGCTTTCTGGGCTGAGAGTAGAGTTGCCATTAACCTTTCCTTTCTTCGTTCAATAGATATTTGGGCACCTACCCATGAAGGAGATTTCTGCATTCCCGATTAACCTAAGGAATGTGTGTTTTCATTTCATTCCCCTTTAGTTCTTCCTCCATGGGTCTGACTTGAGCTCTCTCCACACAAACCTTCCAAGAAGCATTCTCCCCAAGGAGTATGGGGGCACGGCGGGAGAGCTGGACACTGCCACCTGGAACGCAGTACTGCTGGCCTCGGAGGACGACTTTGTCAAAGAGTTCTGCCAAGCTGCCCCTGCCTGCGACAGCACCCTGGGCCAGGCCGTGCTGCCTGAGGGACTGACCTCAGACGCACAGTGTGATGACTCCATGCGAGGTGTGAAATCACAGCTGTACTCCTGTTATTAGGCTGTCCCCTGTGTCACCATCTATAAATCCTTTTTTTCTTTGGAGAGGCACAAGGAAAACTTAAGGTGCCAAGGATTTGGTCTTGTGCCTTGTAATTAAACTGCAGCATGGAGGAACAGCCCTAGAGATTTGAGGGTTAGTCCATCTGGGTTACTTGAATTACACATGGAAGACACGGAAAATGTCCCCAGTGATTCCCAAACATTTGGAATCCCAGTTTGCAACTATTGATCTGGAAGCTGTATCTGTTTTTTTGTTTTTTTTTTTTTTCAATCTGGTTTTTATGCATCTTGGAAGCAAGAAAAATCAGGACCAAAGTCACTTTGGTCCCACTTTCCAGGAGAAAACCACCTGATTGGCCAGTCAGCACGGCTCCTATGAAACACTTGGGCTAAACCTGCAAGGTGGCCTAATGTGAGGCTTTGGGAATTTGTCTTTTATATGAAGCCTAACCACAGACCTCTGTTGGTCATTAGGAAACTTCACATTTGAGGTCTAGGCCCCAGTTGCTGTTACTGGGTTTGGAAAGCATCTTAACTGAATCATGCAAGCATCGGGACATCAGCAGCACTTCCTGATCAAATTTCGAAGCCCGAGACTTCAGAGCACCTCTGGGATTCATTGGTTGAATCTTGCAATAGAAACTTAAGTTTTCCCAAACCCATAAAGCCTTAGCCCTGGTTCTCAATAGAGTCATACAGGGTCCTAGAAGTGTATGATTTTACTCAACCTAAAACATGGGATTCCAGGCCTGTGTAGCTAAAAGAATTCTGGCCTAGGAATCAGAAACCTGGACCCCAGGTGTGCAACTTTGGATAAAACGAGGGCCTCTGTGGGCCTCAGCTTTCTCATCTGTAAAATGAGGCTGCGTGAAATGATGTCTAAGGCCCTTTTGGCTGCTGAGGTTCTGGGATTTGGTTTAGTTACTGAATGTTAGATTTTCTGCCTAGAAAAATGACTATCTAGATACACGTGGTTGGATCCTGCTTTTCTGTGGAACACATGGGCCTTTCCAAGAATGTGTCATTATCTGGCCCTGACTTTAAAGAAACTAGTATATATATTCCTGAAACTCAGTAATACCAACTTCCTTTGAATAGTGATGGTTAAACTTTAAAAAGATGGCTTTTGCAAGGCCAGGTGAAGTGACCAGGATCTTATATGAACCTTTCCATCCCTGAGACTCTGGTAGTGTGTTGTAAACCAGGCTATAGTGGTTACATTCCGTGGGATTCTTAGATTTTGGTCTCTGGATTGCTGGATCACCGCCCTCCCAGACCCACTTGAGTCTCTCTCTGGTATAAGTGGACCAGCCAGCCTGAATGTTAGCTCTGCATTTCAGCACTTTAGATCTTCCCTGTCAAGATTTTAGCCTTAGCCTAAGCATCAAATTAGGTGGTTCATATGATGGCTTTTGACCTATTTCCTTTGATATTTATTCCATGTGATTATGGTGTTAACTAGTGACAAGTACTACATGTTGTAGGTGTACCTTCTCCGTGCATTTATTAGACTAAGGAGGCAAAGTGGACAGCTCAATTAGGAAGACAACAGTATTCTAAAATTCAAAGGCCAGTCTGCTGTTACTAAGCTGTTCATCTTTTTAGCACTTTTAAAAATGGAGAAACTGTTAGTGGAAATTAATTTATTTACCTCATTAATGCCAATTCTAGAGAAAGTTCTTTTCACCATGGACACTAACCCTGGATCCTCTAGGGTCCTGGCTGAGCTGGAAGTGCCAAAATGTATACCCCTGGCTGCCTCTAGTTCCATCTGATGATGATGTGACCAGCATTGCTGAAAAGGCCTAAGTAGGGCAAGTGGGATGGCTAAAGAAGAGCATTCAGAACCCAGTGGCCTGCATGGGAGATGCTTAGAAGCTTTCTTAGGTCCTAAGAGCGAAGAGAGAGAAAAAACAAATAATAAAAATTTGAAAACTAGGCAAAGAGAGGAATGAATCACTCAGCTCCACCAAGTTCCTGAGGTTTAAGTTCTACATTGCATTCCTGGCCAATTGCCTTTGTCTATGTGACTTAACATGGGGATGGCCAAGCTCACCTAAAGAATTATCTCAGGCCTGGTGTGGTGGCTCAGGCCTGTAGTCCCAGCTACATGGGAGGCTGAGGCGGGAGGCTCACTTGAGCCCTGGAGTTGGAGGTTGCAGTGAGCTCCGATGACGCCATTATACTCTAGCCCGGGTGACAGAGCAAGACCCTGTCTCTAAAAAAAAAGAAAAGAAAAGAAAAGAAAAATCTCAAAGACCAGAAAGGATGTTGCCCATTTCCCAGGCCTTTCCAGCTGGACCAGGAACGAGCTGTTTCATTCAGCTTCAGAAAGGAGTCAGAGCCTGGGTTTTTCTGCCTCCTGGAGCTACTGTGCTTTCTTTCGGATCTAAAGAGAGATCAAATAGTTCTGGCACCTCTCAGGTTTGAGCCAAGCTGTGAAACCAAGACCTCCCTGGGTGAAAATCAAGGCAGTGTCCTTGTGGCTTCACAGGGCGTTGGTGGGAAGCTGCCCCAGCAAGGTGGGGAACATCCAGCAGCAGCACAGTGAGCCTTCCGTGGTGGGGGGCAGCACCCTGGCAGAGCAAACAAGTGAACCTCAAGAACTAGGAGTGTTTTCCTTCAGGGAAAGGTTTTGGCCCATCGCACAAATACCTGGAAATTAACCCTTCCCTAAATTCAAGGTAATGTGGAAAGGGATAGCAAATTAGAACCAAGGTCAAATTTACCGCACTGTGTGGCCTTGGACGAGCCACTTGCACCGCTGGATCATTCTGTGATAGAGGAGATCTATACTCTCAATTCGCTGTTCCTGGCATCTGATTGGCTTTACTGCCACAGGAACACCATACTCTTATCTTTCTGGAGGCTTTTTTCCCCCCTCATTGGGTTATTATTTAGGAGATTTAGGTCTGAATGAATTGGTACCTAAAGCTTCGAAATCAATCTGTAAGCTGAGGTACATGGGAGTTTTAGTCCTCTTCTTTCCTTATACCACCCCCTCCCTACACAGAATTCTGGAAAACTATGCCTCTTCTAGAATTCTATTCTACTTCCTGGGGAGAAGCTGGATGAAATCTACAGAAACAGCCAGAAGTGCAACCCTGGCTTCACATCTTGAGTTTCTTACTTGCTTTTGGCAACGGTGGCTTTAAATCTCTCATATGTCATCCTGTTTTCACAAGAAGTCACTTGTCTTACATGGTTTATTAATAATTCAGGTTATGAAGATACTGTTTTTTCAGAAATAGGGCAGTAAGTATTCTCCCCAAGCCTTTCAAAATTCTCCCTGGCTGGACAGTTTCCCTAAATGCCATTTGACTCTCAGATCAATCATGGGATTACTTTTTTATTTGAGTAGCAAAAGCTATAAAAGCTTTAATACTGTTGTGGCATTATTATGATACCTCATTTTAAAGTTTTCAGCTTTTAAGGTTTTGCTTTGAAACCACCTTTCATTTAGGGAGTAAAATGTCAGCTAAACTAGTAAGTGTAGCTGTCCTGTGGTCCTAAGAGATGTGGAAATACCAAACAAGTCTACTGTTCAGGAAAGATGTCAGTTCTGATAACACTTCTCAGTATCGTGATCTGTTAATTTTGTAAATCTTGTTCTGCTCCTCTGACGTGGAGAAATGGTCTGCTCAAAATGCAAGTAACAAATACCATCGGAGTCAACAGGAGCTTGCTTCATGGAAAGGCCCAATGTGATTTGTAGATGGAGATGATAGTGATGAATTTACTATTTTTCACTTGGCTATTTTTCCTTTAATCTCCCTGGGCAGCATATTTAGTCAGGCAGTAAGTCAGCACTGTTATGGATTCCTGTGAACATGCCTTGGCTTCTTGGCACATCAGGTGGGAACTTGTTAAAAGTGAAATACTTGAAACCTCTCTGTGACCATCAGCCTCTGACAATACTCTCTGATGGGGTCAAAGGTAGGCTAATTTTCTGACCAGTTTGGGGCACCATTTCAGCCACTGGTCACATTCCTTGCTTCAAACTGAAATTCAGTTTGGCTCTGAGTGTAGGGACACATGGTGGTGGATTCATGTACTTCAGTGTTTGTTTTGACCAAAAGTTTATTTTTCTAGTGCATTTTCTAAGTCAAAGTGGTGAAAATATGTAATTTTAGTATGCATGACTACTGGGTCTTAATAAAAACCCTTGTAAGGTTAAATATGTGTGGAGTTCTTTTGTGACAATGACAGTTTGGATAAAGGTTCTGAGGTTTATTATTCACAGGCCCTGGCAGACAGAGCCTCCTCTCCAGGGGAGGTAGGGAGGGGCAACGTAGCAGCAAAGTGTATTCTGTAGATCTGCGGTCTCCAACTCCTGGACCGTGGACCAGAACCAGTCTGTGGCCTGTTAGGAACTGGGCCACATAGCAGGCTGTGAGCAGCCAGTGAGCGAGCAAAGCTTCATCTGTATTTAAAGGCGCTCCCCATCGCTAGCATCACTGCCTGAGCTCCACCTCCTGTCAGATCAGCAGTTGCATTAGATTCTCATAGGGGTGCAAACCCCACTGTAAACTGCGCACGTGAAGGATCTAGGTTGCAGGCTCCTAATGAGAATGTAATACCTGATGATCTGAGGTGGACTGAGGCAGTGATGCTAGTGCCAGGGAGCAGTTGCAAATACAGATTATCATTAGCAGAGACGTTTGCGCAATAAATGTAATGCTCTTGAATCATCCCCAAACCATCTCCCCTTCCCCCGTGGAAAAACTGTCTTCCTTGAAACCAGTCCCTGGTGCCAAAAAGGTTGGGAACTGCTGTTGTAGATGTTGGGCTGGCTGCCTCCAAAGACCAGGTGCAATTAGATTACACCAGTAAGTAGAAAGGAGAATGAAACTAGCTACAAACAGTGACAGGAGTGACAGGCACATTTTTCAGTTCTTGAGGCCCAGCTATACTTCTTGGACTGGCCTTGAATCTTTCCAATGACAGCTAACAATTTCCTGAGTGCTCATGTGGGCTGGACACACATGTTGAGTGTTGCTCATACATAATCTCATTTAACCTTCAGATACCCTTAATGAAGTAGTAGTATGTCCCTGTGGGAAAAATGAGACACAGAAAAGTAGCTTGCCCACAGCTAGGCAAATAGTGGAGATGGGATTCAAAACCAGACAGCCTGATTGGAGCCCACTATTTCCTCCTGATGGCTGGAGCTAGGTTGTGCACATCTTTTATTCTTATAGTCGAATAACCAACCCCCAGACAGAACATACACAGAAAAAAGGTAGGGCTTTTTTATAGAGCAAGAAAGTACCAGAAATTAGCTTGTTTTCTGGCTTCTTGAAAATATAAAGCAGCTATCCTTAACCTCTGAGACCCAAGTTGTAATTGAACATTTTATTCCAGAAGTACCTGTGAACAAGCCCAGACTCCCTGATGGGTAACCGGGGTGTAGCTCGACCAACTCTGGTCCCATGCATGCCATGCTGTTTATCCACATGCCCCGTTTGTTTTTACAGAAGAGCATACACTCTGCCCCAGAGTAGACAAAAGCTAGGTCCCCATGGTAGGTCTGGTGTGTCACTGATGAGTCAGTTGAGAAATACTCTGCCACAGGATGTACGCTTTTGATGATGCAAAAGGTTAGGCACTTACATTGCAGCATACCAGCAATTCAGGTCAGCATTTCCTGAGGAAGTTGTGAAACTTAAGCTCAGTCTGTCACATCTGGAAAAATGGAGCTAACTGCTCCAATCCTTTTTATCTCACAGCAGTGTCACAAGGATCACTGGAGGAACATTTCTGTGTCATGAGTCAGCACTTTCTCAATGCCCATTCCTTACATGGTACCCTTAGACAATCGATGGCAGCAAAAGTTCCACAGTTCAAGACCAGCCTGAGCAAGAGCAAGACCCCATCTCTACTAAAAATAGAAAAATTAGCCAGACATCGGTGGCACGTGTCTGTAGTCCCAGTTACTTGGGAAGCTGAGGCAGGAGGATCGCTTGAGCCCAGGAGTTGGAGGTTGCAGTGAACTACGATGATGCCACTGCACTCTAGCCTGGGGCTACAGAGCGAGACTCTGTCTCAAAACAAAACAAAACAAAAACTCTTAAGTCAAGCCCTGGGTTGGTTTCTCTGTCTCGCCTCTGAGTAACCAAGGGCAAGTCATAAACTTCTCCAAGCCTCAATTTTATCTGTAAGGGGGGGGGGCGGAAGGGAGGGAATAATCACCACTGTACAGGGGTGTAGCCAGTATCTGTTCACTGCTTGGTACACATAGCTATTTATGTGGTATTTACTATTATTCTTTACCCAAGGACATAGGCATCGTGTGCTTGAGTCACCCAGCAGTAACCAAGACATCGCTGAGTAGGCTGACTGATCTGGGTGCCTAGCTAACAGGGTGGACAGACCAACACAACAGGAGTAAAGAGATGAATAGCAGCTCCTATTAATAAGCATAAGCCTATTACCTGCTATCAGTCTGCAGAGATCAAATGTGTGACTCACTGTGTGAATACTCATTTTAGCTGTACAATCAAGCAAGGACTTATAATGGACAAAAAAGCTGTCCTGGTTTAAATTAGACCTGAGTTATGGTTTGGTTCAGAAAATCAAAAGCTATACCAGGCTGGTCCAAGTGCAGTGGTGTAAACAACTAATTGACCACGACCAGTTACAGATTTCTTTGCTCCTTCTCCACTTGCACTGCTTCACTTGATTAACACTAACACCCCCAACCCCCCTCAAAAAAGCCTACATCGATAACCCGGTCCATGGCCACTCTTTGGGAGTCTCTTTGATTATCAAGAGAAAGTTTTATCTCCCAGCAAGTATCTTGCAAGACCAACTTAGAAAGTAAATGAATCCAGCATGAGCCTACAAGCTTTCTCCCAGCTGTAACCAGGTAAAAATGGAAGCCACTGCTGTTGCCTTTCATGAATTCCTAAAGCATGGCCCGACCTCAAAGCCACGGTCCTCAAACTGCAGTCCTGGGGAACCAGACAAGCCTGTTCATAGTGATGAAACACCAAGTTACTCACCTGGAATGAGATGCTACCATGAGATCTTATGAGTCAAAATACTCCTGTGCTTTAAATTATGATCTTGGGCTTACTCAAAACGTTGTCATTATTTATGCTTGTATGTAATTCAGCATTCACGTGTATAATTCACTTGAGCAAACTACTGGGTTTCCTGTTAACAGGCAGATGTAACTCATTCTTAAGGTATGACCAAGGAAAGTAGGGACACTGCCCCCCAATTTTTAAAGAGAACTTTTTACTTCAAATCAATATCAAAGTTATCATGATAAAAAGTAAAAATTTTATTGGACTTTGTTACACTTATTTTACAGTTTAGTATTGCTTTTATTTTGAATTACATTAGGCGGAGGATGGGTGGGGACACTAATGTTTTAGAAGTTTAGGACCTCTAAAGCTCTTAATCTGGCTCTCCTGCTGTTAAGGAAAGTAGGGTATCTGATTTACACTGGTGAAGCAGGGGCTAACTCTTCCTATTTATTCCTCAAATCCCTTGCAATTTTTTCTTCATACCTTGACGTAAACCATTGGTTTAAAAGACAGTGGTTCCAACAATTCATACCAATCTCTGCTTCCCTACCCGCTGCCTCCACTGCACCTGAGCCCGTGCCCTCTATGTTCACCTGTTCAATTTTGTGAGAACACCTCAAATCCTGCCTCCATCAGATTCTGGCTGAACATCTCTAAACTTTGAATATCATCCTGTCTCATTATAGCCCACATTGAGATTAGCAGCTACTGTCGGAGTGCTTAAAATGGGTTAAGCACTTTGCAAAATGACTTTAAACAATCTTATGTACTAAGGTACTAAAACTGAGGCTCAGAGGGGTAAAGACATTGGCTTAACTTCCTAAAGCATAGTATGTACTCAATAAATATTAGCTCATCAGTTTGACAGCTAGAAAATGACAAAGCTGGAATGCAGACTCAAACAATCTGACTCCCAAGCCTATTCTTGAGGGACCACCTATCTCCATTCTTCTCATACCGGTTCCTCTTCCTGTTTCCCACCTGAATAAATGGAACCACCACCCACCCAGATGATTAAACCAGACTCACTCAGAAATCTACCTCTCCCCCGTATCTAATTAATTGCCAATGTTCAAATTCTAATTGCTAAGTAGCTCTGAGCTGTTAATTTCTCCCCATCCTCACTTCCACTTCTCTATTTCAAATCTCACATGGACTGGCCCTGGTCTCATCTCTCTAAATCCATTCTCTATACATCAGCCAAAGTGACTGAAGATAAAATTTCATCGTAGCACTAAGATGTGCTTTCTGCTACCCTCAACATAATAAGGTCCAAACTCTTCAGTGGGGTTTATAAAGCCCTTCATAACTCAATCTCTACTTTCCCCCATTCTAGCTTTACTGAACAATTTTTTTCTATCTCCCCGCCTTTAATATGCAGTTTTGTCGACTCTTTAACAATGTCATACCACTTGCCCATTTCCCTCTTAGCTAACGCCTAACAGTTCTTGGCTTAGACGTCACTTCCCCCAGGAAGCCTACCACGACACCCTTTACCCCTGGTACCTCTCCTCTGAGTTCTGTGCAATTCCTAAATCACAGCACTAATTCACCACATTACAACAACTTGTCAGCTCATTTGCGCTCTCCTCTTAAGCTGTAAGTCCAAGATGGCAGAGCCTCTAACATGTTTAAGGTTGTCCTCCAAAACCTACAGGGCCTGGTGCAGAACAGACAGTGAATCTTTGTTGAAAAAACAAACAGTTTTATTCTACCTTTTTACATGCTGCCTTCTTGTGAAAACATTTCTTGACAGTGCCTTACTTGTCTCTCATCTACCAAAGTGTCTTACTCAGAGAAGATATTTATGACAATTTCTCAATGAGTTCAAGATTTTGCTCACCAGTCAGACCGTATGTTTTAGAAGGAATAGGAGCATCCCGCCCAGATGCTTGATGAACCTGACTGTCCAAAAAATAAAAAATGGCTAACTCATAAAAGCTGTTAAAGAAAGGGCCTTAAAATCTTAAAGTTGTTCTAGTTTAATCAAATACTTTTATAGTGCAAATATAACAAATTCACATGCATTTTACTTTTACATACTCATCACGAGATAATTACACAGACTAAAGTTTGCAGTGTTTTCCCAAGTGAATGTTCACTTTAACGAAATCCACAAAGCATTTATTAAAATTAACATACCTGGCAAAGCACCGCACTTGAATCAAGCAGCATCAATGCTATAGTATAAAAAAAGTAAATTAAAAAACTCAAGATGTAGAAGCAGTAGCCATATCAGCAACCACTCTTCTGGGAAGGACCCACATACATAATTCCCCAAGAACTATGATGCTACACCTCGAGAAAGTTTAAGCATGGAACAGAGTGCTTGTATCACACTAGTAAGGACTTTCACAGAGGAAAACTGTCATATAAATGTTTTTTTTTTCTTTTTTGCTTTTTAAGGATACTGCAATAGAAATATATTAATGATGGCCTCAAATATCCAACATTTTTCTATCTTATATTTTAAATCAAAGATCTAGGAGCATATCAATCTTTATAAAGAACTCTCTTCACAGCACAGCTGTAAGTTCACTTTAAACACAAAAACGTTCCCTTTGTGCTATATCCTTACAAATAAACATAATATTAATATATAGATAAATGGAAAGTTCAGATTCTGCATCAAGCATTATTTGATCTTGCCTTTCTGCTATAAACCTGGATATAGTCAAATTTGCAAAGCGTTCACTTAATATTTTAGTTGAAGCAAACCTAAAAGAGATATGAGTTTTCAGCAAAGGAGATCTTTATGAATTTCAGTGGCATCCTTGGCACTCAGAAGTTCAGCTGAAGTCCCGATTAGTAAGGACAAGAGGAGCCACAAGGGTCCAGACGTAGAGGAGGAGGCAGACCCAGCTGGAGCTGATCTTCACCCAGACAGCTGGCCACTTGCTGGTCATGTTCTGGAACTTTGCATCAGGGCTAAGAAAACAGGAGAGTCACATAAAGGAGCCTGATATCAGCATCTCACAGCCCCCCTGCCAAGGCCAAGAAATTCTCCAGTGAAATATGGTTGGCACTAACCTCCCAGTAAGGTTCTAGAGGGGACTTCAGGAAGCTGTTTTTAGCTCTTAAGAGCAAGAGACTCTGCCTCTCAAATGGCTTTTTTCTTCTCGTCAGCAGGAAAAGACCCTGACTATCTGGGCAAGGTTCTTCAGAAACATCTGGCTATTCTAGTTACTGTTAAAAGTCTAGATTGAGATGGCCTCCCTGAAACGTTCCTTCCTTAGCACATTACTTGAACCATCTCTAGATACAGAAAATTAGTGAACAAAGATGGGTCAGAGTGCTTTATGTCATCATTATCTCTCTCAATTAACTCAAGTCTGGAAGAGCTCCTGAGGATGTGCACTGCAAAGAATTCCAATAGGTTTTAAACGCTAGGGGAGAAAAAGTCCAAAGTATTTCAGAAAGGAGTCAGCACTGAACGTAACTTCATTATATGGGTAAGAGGAGTTCTGAGGTTAGGACAATAGATGGACATTTTATAGCCCATCCAAGAGGCTACGTGGTCTTTCCTGTTTTGTCTGTGCCTCCTACCTGTACCAGCTGGTTAGGGTCATCATGATGTACAAGGAAGCCAAGCAGAGCATTAAGTGGAAGAAGGAGTAGCTGTACTGTACTCCCTCTTTTTCGTTGTCCACAGCCCGCCGAGGCTGCCCATCTTCTTCATCGCTGCCACCATTGGTAGTTGTATCACCAAGGATCACACTGTCACTCCCTGACAGGGTCAGCTTGTCTACTTGGCTATTGCTGGAATTGCGGATGCTGGAAAGTGATCCCAAGGAAGACAAATCAGAAAGGAGCCATGAAGACAAACTGCTGCCACTGGCCTGTACACATGGAGGTTATCTCTGAGCTGTTCCTACTTTGGAGACTGAACGCCTGCTGAAGGCCCTGCTTCAAGTTCTGAACTGTTACCTGTCGTTATAACCCTGATAGTACTTTCATTAGTTACTACTTGATGGCTTAATTGCTTAGGAGTGTAATAAAACATTCTGCTCTCAGTGTCTCCTTCCATGGCTTCGTAAGTGACTGCTATGCTTGGAATGTACCACCCACCAAACTCCTCCCAGCTAATTTACTCATCCTTCACTTCTCTGACTTGTGCCACATCCTCTGGAAAGTCTTCCCCTGACACCACCTGTCACTAGGCTAGGTTAGAAGACATTCCTCTGACTTCCCACAGCTCCCTAAGCTTCCTTCTGCCACTGCACTTACCATTCCTGTCCTTCTTGCTATTCAAAGAACTCCTTGACAATAACCTTAGTCATCTATGTGTTTCCAGCACCACAGATGCTCACTGAAAGTTTAAATGACTGAATAAAAAAGTACATACAAATAAAAGACAAAAACCACATGATTATTTCAACAGACATAGAAAAAAGCACCTGACAAAATCTAATACCCTTTCATGATAAAAATACCCAAAGCAGAAATAGAGGAGAATGTCCTCAAACCGATAAAAGGCATCAATGAAAAACCTAGAGCTAACATCATACTCAATGGTGAAAAACTAAAAGCTTTCTCCCTAAGATCAGGAACAAGATAAGGGTCCCATTCTCACCATTTCTATTCAACACTATACTAGATGTTCTAGCCAGAGCAATTAAGCACGAAAAATAGATAAAAGGTATCTATGTCCAGATTGGAAAAGAAGTAAAATTATCTCTATTTGCAGATGCCTTGATCTTGTATCTAGAAAATCCTATGGAATACACACACTCAAATTATTAGACCCAATAAACAAGTTCAGCAAGGTTGCAGGATACAAGATCAATATACAAAAATGAATTGTATTTCTATACACTAGCAATAAACAACCCAAAAGTTAAATTAACAATTTCATTTACAATAGCATCAAAAAGAATACAACAGAAATTTAACAAAAGAAGTTTAAGACAGGTACAATGCTAACTGTAAACCACTGAAGGAAATTAAAGATCTGAATAAATGGTCTAAGTAAAGAAAGACATCTTCATGTTCATAGACTGTAAGCCTTAATATTGTTGAGATGGCAATATTCCCCAAATTGATCTACAGATTCAACATGATCCCTATCAAAATCCCAGCGACTTTCTTTTTTTGACAGAAATTAACAAACTGATCCAAATTCACATGAAATGCAAAGGACCCGGAATAGACAAAACAATCTTGAAACAGAACAAATATGGAGGAAAAAATATCTCTTTGTAAGACTGAAAGAAATTATTTGATGAGAGGATTTAGTGAACTTTTAAGAACTGTACACAGCTCTATAACCAGAGTAAAAGACTTTTCATTAAAGACAGCTAATTTTTTTTTTGTTTTTCACACTGCTTTTTGAAGGCAAAATAGCTTCCTTTATTATCATTCTCCACAGGAATCTTGTCCTAAGTACCTTTTAACTTACCTAGAATACAAAAGGCAGATAACAAAGACCAGCAGACCAATGATATTCTCTGAATCCAGAAAAGGCCCACTCTTTGATGGTGGAGCAGAGGTAGGGGCCGGAGCAGTGGAATTTCCAGGAGCCAAAGTTGGTGCAGTTATGTGTGTAATGATGCTCAGCAGGCTGGGGTTGCAGGAACGATCTGAAAATGGGATATGTTTTATTATCCTTCCAAGAAAGGGCTTGAGGAGTTGCTTACACATCATTCAGTCATGATATAAAAAAACATGGGGATGCCATATTTAAAGAATCTGAAACTCAGCAGTAACATATTTGCATCACAACCAGGGACTTAGTATTAGGAAAAAAAGAAACAAAACAACGGTATCTGTCAAATTTCATAAATGTCTCTCTTGATTTTATTGGTTTTATAGTTTAATTGACAAATCTTTTTCGTTCTATAATGTCAAGGCTTTAAGTACAGAAGTTTATCCCTGCTTTTACGTTTACCTAGTTACTTAAGAATAAAAAAGAAAGTTATTATTGGGGAGGGGGTATGCAATAATTGTTTTCCTTTAAAAGAAGCCCATAGAATGGGCTTTTATCCTATTGAAAAATAATCCTGTAATAACTACAAAAGGAGATTTCCTACAGATGTTTTTTTCTACAACCTGTGACGCCAAAGTAAAATTCAATTGAAACAATTTTACAAAAGGCCAAAACAAGGCTGCCCTTGTCCAGAGCTCTTAACTAGACTGATTCAGTCCAGGTTTGGTAAAGCTTAGACTATCTAAAACTGTGGTCCCCAACCCACAGGGCTGCTGCCCATTACTAGTCTGTGGCCTGTTAGGAAACAGGCCTTGCAAGACCACCTAAGCTCCATGCCACCCTCACCCCGCATCCCCAGTCCATGGAAAAATTATCTTCCATGAAACCCATCCCTGGTGCCAAAAAGGTTGGGGACTGCTGATCTAAAAGACAGCGGGACCCTTTAGGTTGTCAGTTGTGAGTACCTATGAATAGACATAAAATGTGAAAAGGCAAACGTCTGCAAACCTACAGTGAACACTGTACGTTTATATGAAGTTTTGATTTTTAATTTTATATTTGCCCTAGCTCTCATTTCTTCACCCACCAAAGGGGTAACTTCCTACTTTTCTTTCATCAAATGACTGTGCTATTGACATTCCCTTACCAGGTTCATTGGACATGGCTGACCAGGTGAGGTACATGGTGTAGAGGGTGATTATAGAGGACTGCAGGAGGCCGGAGCGAGGTTGGTGTTCCTATGGAATCAAAAGGAAAACAATGCCACAGGGATTGCTAAGGCGTGACTTTCTAAAACCCAGTGCACTTCCCTGGGGATTCACTGAACTGCCAGCAACCGAAAATCAGTTGAAAGATAAGATAACAAGTAACCTTTCAGTTTGAGTTAGCTTGCAAAAAAACCAAGAAAGACAAAGCATGTACTACTGGTTCTCAAGGCATCTCATAATCCTAGAAATTCCTATGTGTCACACAAAGGCTTTGATTTTAGTCTAAGCTCAGCTTTAACACTAATTATTAGTTAGGTGAAACCCATCACTTCTTTGAGGCTTCAGTTTTTTCACTTTTAAAAGGAGAGGCAATATCTAGATGTTCTTTTCATATTTCACATCTAAAACTTCATGAATTTTTTAAAGTATGACATTTAAAAGATGAAACTCAAAAGCATGAGTTTTGTTTTGAAATATTAAAATCAATTATTTTTCATAGCTTAATTCCCCCAAAGTATCTTGGCTAATGAACCATAAAAATCATTTCCATGATTAAAACACTTTTATAAGAACGAAAAATTCTCAGGCCAGGCACAGTGGCTCGCCCCTGTAATCCTAGCACTCTAGGAGGCTGAGGCCGGAGGACTGCTTGAGCTCAGGAGTTTGAGACCAGCCTGAGCAAGAGCGAGACTCTGTCTCTACTAAAAATAGAAAAATTAGCCGGGAGTCATGGCGCACGCCTGTAGTGCCACCTACTCGCAAGGCTGAGGCAGGAGGATCACTTCAGCGCAGGAGCTGGAGGTTGCAGTGAGCTATGATGATACCATTGCACTCTACCCAAGGTGACAGACTGAGACTCTGTCTCCAAAAAAAAATAAAATTTAGATTCTCGAGATACCTAGGTTTTTTTAACAATAGGGAAATTCATTTAATTATGATACTGGCAGTCAATGTACATTGTATCCTTATTGGATTATAATTATGAAGACTTTATCATAGTATGAAAAAATGTTTAAGTGAATAAACTTAGACATAAATTCATTAAAAAAGTTATATAGATTTCAAGCTTAGTATTAAATAAAAACAGAAGGAAGCAGCAGAAAACAATCATACCTGAATTTTTGGGTGGATTGATATAATAGAAACCACAATGCAAAGGATCAGATTAATACTGATGAAGAACTTATTTTCTGTGCAGCCATCTGGTTTGGTGTAGTATGTGTAGAGCAGCCCAACACTGATGATTGACAGGACATAACAGAGGCTTGTGACAGACAGTAAAGCTGGAAAAAGGAAACCAAAATGAATGCCCACAATTATAATAAACTTACAATGAAGACCAATTTTCTTCTACTCCATATAAAAAAAAAAGAGGCATCATTTCACTTTTACAGGGTTAGTAATTTACACTAAAATTACCAAAGCTCCAAGGTTAAGTATCAAATTCTGTTAGATTGGCTCCATGTTAAATTCTAAATCCACCAAGCAACTGAATTCACTTGCTAGGTTATCTAATTCGATTTCATGGGTTGGATTACCAGACATTTGATCATCCCAGCTACAGTAAACTGTTAATTACATGTTAAGTCGTGTGTATTACACGTTTTTCTTAGGAACCTAGATGATTCCTAGGCCCTCAAAATGGCCCAGTTCACAGCAAGCTACATGCCAGGGACAGCGTTAGGGGAAAACAGAAGACATGGATACCTTTTTATGGCAGTTTTTCCTTCTGTAGCCACTGGCTACCTAAATCTGTTTCCCATCACAAACCGTGAGACTACATGACTGAACTGGGAAAGTGGCTCATTTGCTACTTTCAAATATCTAAAGTACTGTTCCTTTCCATTTGCACAGATAATCTCTGAAAATCAGGGAAAACATGAAACAGAGCATACAATATACTTAGGCTGATTGCAGGAATGCTGAGCTCAGTTAACCTGTACTCAATTAAAAGCACAGACTTTGGGAAACTAGTTTCCACTCTCCTCAAGGGATTTTGAATGTTTAAAATTAAATGATGTATATATTACATCATTAGCACAGTTCCTAATGTTTTTCCATCTGAATATACAAGATTTATCCACACTTAAGTTAAAGTATGGCAA